>NW_008676605.1:7209-10739 GCF_000695815.1 Acanthisitta chloris | reverse complement strand
AGAGAAGGGAAGGGAAGGGAAGAGAAGAGAAGAGAAGAGAAGAGAAGAGAAGAGAAGAGAAGAGAAGAGAAGAGAAGAGAAGAGAAGAGAAGAGAAGAGAAGAGAAGAGAAGAGAAGAGAAGAGAAAAGAGAAGAGAAGAGAAGGAATATTTCAGTTGGAAGGGACCTACAACTATCATTTGACTAAAGGTGGATGGTTCAAGCTTGCAAGAACAACAGCCAGTTTCAGATGTTCACCTCTGCAAGCAGGTGGACATCTGAAAGCCATTCCCTAGAGAGATATGTCTCTCTCCAGGGCTGGTACAGGGAGCCTGGGGCGGGGAGCTGCCTCAGCTGAGTGAGGATGAGCCCCAGCTGGAGTGTTCACAGGGAGCTTGGGGTGGTCACGCAGTGCTTGGCTCTGCTGGTGGCTTCCACCTTGCTGCAGTCCTGCACCTGCAGGGAGTGGGTGATATGCTCAGTGGGTTGAGAAACTGCAAGTAGACAGTCTGATGGGCATGGCTGGTTCTCCTCCCAGTGCTAGGTAAGTCTTCACAGTGGAGTTACATCATCAGTGGCTGACTGATTTCCTCTTTCTTTGGAGGAAGAAACTTAGATGCCAAAATTCTACTCCCACTGTAATTGTCCTTTGATTACTAAGTATGGAAACCACCTCATCTACCTTCCTCATCCGTCTAAGTTGTATCTGTGCTGTCATAAAAGTAGGGAAGGAGGAGCTGCAGTTCTTGGTCTGAAGGATGTTTCCTGCAGACAAAAAATACCACAGAATCCCAGAGTCAATGACCTCTGAGGTCATCAAGTTCAACGTGTGACCTCACACCACCATGTCAACTAGACCATGGCACTAAGTGCCACGTCCAGTCTTTCCTTAAACACCTTGAGGGATGGTGACTCCACCACCTCCCTGGGCAGCTTGCTTGTAAGTTGAAGTACTGATCTGGACATGCTGTGTGGGAAGACAGGGTGGAATCAGGGTCCGAGATATTTTTCCATGAAGTGTGTTGGTTGCAGAGGTTGGATGATGATTGTGCTGTTGTCACTGAATTTGGGTACAGCTTTGCCACCTTTTGATGCTGCATGTGCAAGTTGCTTGTGGAGTTGAGACCCTGGAAGAGACCCTGGGACTGAGTTTAATCTCTGGAGACTCAGGTCTAACTCCAGCTCAGACTGGGGTTTGCTGAGGCACCTGATCCATAGAACTGATGACACCCAGACCTGTATGACTCCACAGAAATCCCAGACAAAGCTCAGCTTGCACATTTCTGCTGGAGCAGAAAACACATGTAAATCATGGCATAATTATCCTAGTTATAGGGAAAAAAGTCAAGAGATGAGACAGTCACACTTCCATTCCTTGGTACTGTGCACTGGGTTTTGAGTCTTCCTTCCTTCCTCTGCTCTCTTAAAGCTCATTCAATCCCACCCCCTGCCATGGGCAGGGACACCTCCCACCAGCCTAGGTTGCTCCAAGCCCCATCCAACCTGGCCTGGAACACTCCCAGGCACGGAGCAGCCACAGCTTCTCTGGGCAACCTGTGCCAGTGCCTCACCCCTTTTGGTTGATATTTTATTTCTTCAATTGGTCCTATTTGGTCAAAAATAACTTTTTTTCCTCAAAACATAAGGAAAGAAGTGAAGTCTCCCCATCTCTCTGCTGGCATGAGCTGCTGTGTTGAAATAAGGAGGCTGAAGGGAAATTGTCTCCTGCGTTTGTAAATCTTTTTCAGGGAGTGGCAGAGTTTCCACGAGAAATAACTCTTCTCTTGGCATGGGTTGTGTGTGATCACAGCCTGGGCTGGTTGAGCCCTGGAACGACCGGGATCCCTTTGGGTAGTAATGTTGTATCATAGGATCATCCAGAATGGTTCGAGTTGGAAAGGTCCTTAAAGACCATCTGGTTCCAACAGAGCTGGGGTAGGGGCTGGAGCAGCAGGAGCAGCTGAGGGAGCTGTCTGGGCTCAGCCTAGAGAAAAGGAGGCTCAGGGGAGCCTTCTGCTCTCTACAACTCCTGACAGGAAGTGCAGCCAGGTGGGGTCAGGCTCTGCTCCCAGGGAACAAGGGACAGGAGGAGAGGAAACAGCCTCAAGTTGTACATGGGGAGGTTTAGGTTGGATATTGGGAACAATTCCCTCATGGAAAGGGCTGTCCAGTCCTGGCACAGCTGCCCAGGGCAGAGGCAGAGTCACATCCCTGGAGGGGTTTAACAGCCATGTGGATGTGGCACTTGGGGACATGGTTAGTGGAAACCTTGGCGGTGTTCAGGTTGAACATGAGGAGGAATTTCTTCCTGGAAAGGGCTGTCAGGCAATGGAATGTGCTGCCCAGGGATTGAGTGGAGTCACCATCCCTGGAGCTGTGTTCAGGCCAGGCAACAACTGGATGTGGCACTTAGTGCTCTGGTCTAGTTGACAACGTGGTGATCCATCATAGGTTGGACTCAATGGCTGTGGAGTTCTTTTCCAACCTCAGTGATTCTGGTATTGTGTTGATGTGGAAACTAAAGCTCTGTGGTTTGTGAGTGTTGCAGAAATTTGTATAAATGTGCAATAGTTAGTTAGAATGGGAAGGTTTTATAGTGCAATGACTCCTTGGGAGCCATGAAAAATGTTTTGGAAGAAGACTTCATCCCATTCTTCACAGGACAGTAACACTTGGAAAGAGAAAAGCTCTTAAAAGTACTTCGAAATTTGAGCATAGCTTTGCTTTCCAGCTCACGGTTGGTTTCACTTTCTGAGCCTCCCAGGAAATGTGGTATTTTTGGGCTTCAGCATTCCAACACTCCTTAGAAAATGGTTTTGGTTTCCTTACTGGGTTGGACATGCTGCATTCCTGTTCCTCTTGGGTTAGGGAAAGTTCTGGAGATGTGCTGAGTGGAGTTTGTGTGGAGTTGGTGTGTCTGCTGAGTAAGGAGATGCTGTGTGGGACTAGGGGAATGCAGGTGGCATAGGTCAGGGGGAGCTAAAGCTCATCCCTGTTCAGCTCCATCCAGCACTGCCAGGAACCTGGCAGGAACCAGCAGTAGAAATCATGGAATGGCTTCACTTTGGAGAAAATCTTTCTCATTCCTGGAAATTTGTTGATGATACATCCCTGAAGCAGGAGGGTTTCATGGGATTATTGAATCCCAGACTGGTTCGGGTGGGAAGGACCTTAAAGCTCATCCAGTTCTACCCCCTGCCATAGGACACCTTCCCCCAGCCCAAGTTGCACCAAGCCCCATCCAGCCTGGCCTGGAACCCAGGTTCTAACCTGGAATTCCAGGGATGAGGCATCCACATGTCATGGGTGCATGAAGAGAAATACCCAATGGAAGTCACAGTCCTTTGTCACTTTGTCTTCCTTGTCCTCGCACCTGAAGCAGTTTTCAGTCATTCCCAGGAGGAAACTGAGCCTTGTGCGACTCTGTATTCCTTTTTCTCCTGCTCTGCTTGGAGATGTGATTGCAACAATCCCCTTTGCAACAGGAAACCCAGCTTGGGGAAAGTGGCTTTGAATCCAGGAGTGTTTTGCCTGTGTGACTACAAAGGGCA
>NW_008676605.1:4346-7179 GCF_000695815.1 Acanthisitta chloris | reverse complement strand
AATGCCCTCAGGGTCCTGAGGCTGAGAACAGCTCTGCTTCTGTGTAACCATCCTGATGGCTGGTCCTTTCCTACATAGGAAAACCCAGCCTGAACCTTTCCTTTCCAAGCCCTGGAGACTCCCTGGAGCAGGGGCCATGGCCTGGCCATGGGGACCACCTTGCCTGTGCCCCTCGCTCAGCTCAACGTTGTGTTGCTCTGGCAGCAGACTTGGCGCTGAGCAATCTTGCTCAACCCACAGAAAATGTTGCAGGACCTGCTCTGCAAGTAAATGTGGTTGAGGAGAGGGGATATCAAATTCTGGAGAGTTTTAAGCTCTAAGAAAGATGAAGTTTAATGCCCAGAGCATTGCAGGGACCCCCTGAGAGGTGATTTTCCAAGGGTTTCTCTCCATCAGTGCCACAAAGGCTTTTGTGGTGCTGAATGTTGCAGGAGATTTGATGCCAGAGGTGTTGCCCTGCCTTTTCACCTGGTTGTGTTGTTCCAACATGTGGTTTGAACAGGATTCCTCGTGTTCATGGTCAGCGTGGGGTGAGCAAAGGGTGTGAGGACCTGGTTCTGGCAGGACTGTGTGCAGGAAGAGGGGGAAGATACGTTCTCCTGTGGGGATTAGCATCCCTCTGCTTCAGGAGCTGCTGAAGCATCGTCTCCTCTCTACCAGGGATTTAATCTATCCATGCCAAAATCAGCCTAATCATGCAGTTTCACGAACAAATATGCATTTTTCCCTAAATCCCAGAGGATTTTTGCTGAGCTGTGGTGTCAGTGATAGCAGCCCCTTGCCTTGCCCCTAGCACCACGCTCCCACTCTTGCTAGCGTTCTGCCCCTGTCTCTTGCTTCCTTTCATTCACAAGAGCTGCTCATTTCTTCCCACACACCCTCACATGCTTTTTTTGGGTGAGTTCCCTGTCTGGAACGAGCTGTGGTTTCCCCAGAAGTCAACTCTGGTCACATCACCTGCATTTGTTTCGTGTCACATCAGCCGTGTGGCGCAGTCTGTAAATCAGTGACCTGTTTACACCCACACGTTTCCTGAGGCTGAGACTGCCACACGCTTGGTGACGTGGGAACCCAGGGCAGGGACACACAGCAAGAGGTGGTGTGGAGGAGGCAGGAGGTCCTGGAGAGCAAGATCTGTGCTGTGCTCTTCTCTAGCCTGAGCAAGACGTCCTACTTGCAGTGATGGTGTGTGCTGGAAAATCAGAGTTATCTTCAACTTCGTTTTGGTTTATCAGCATCATAGGCTGGTTTGGATGGGAAGGGACCTCAAAGCTCATCCAGTTCCACCCCCTGCCATGGGCGGGGACACCTCCCACCAGCCCAGGTTCCTTCAAGCCTCATCCAGCCTGGCCTGGAACACTCCCAGGGATGGAACAGCCACAGTTCTCTGGACAGCCTGTGCCAGTGCCTCACCACCCTCACAGCCAAGAATTCCTCCCCAGCATCCAATCTAAATCTCTCCTCTTTCAACTTAAAGCCAGTAATGGATGATGGTGGTACCCATGGAGATTGAGGATCCCCAGTTAGTGGGGAAGTTGCTGTGGTAGCATCAACACTCTTTTCCTGTTCCTGATGCATTGAGGGGAGGGAGAATACGTAGGAGCAGGAATCTGGTGCTAGAGAATCATGGAGTCACAGAATGTTTTGGGTCAGAAGGGACCTTAAAGCTCATCCAGTCCCACCCTCTGCCCTGGACAGGGACACCTTCCACCAGCCTAGGTTGCTCCAGGCCCCATCTAAACTGGCCTGGAGCAGTTCCAGGGATGGGACAGCCACAGTTCTCTGGGCAACCTGTATCTCACCACCCTCGGGGTGTGGAGGTGCTGGCGAAACCCTCCCTGGTCTAAGTCTGGAGGGTAACATGACTTAGATGAAAACTACAAGGTAAGCAGGAAAGAGATGTGGGTGATTTTCGTCTTCTGGTCACCAGAAGGGTTCATAGACCCTACGTGAAGTGGGTGAGGGAGAACATCTTACTCATGGATATCAGCTTTCCTGCAAGATTTGGGATGGCACAGCTCTGCTCTCTTCATAGGAAGGCACTGAAGTTCCTGCCTGGAGCCACTTACAAAGTGGAGATGGTAATTTCTTTTTCCCCTCTCACTTAGTCTAACCTATTCAGGGATGGACATCTGGGACAGGGACAATCTAAATCCACGTGTGTGGTGCTAGTCATAGTAACACTCTGCTCTTGGGTCCTCTGGGTCCTGTTGGAACACACAGCTCAGGTGGATTTGGAGCAGAGGTCTTGGTCATATGGTATCCCTCTCTGATGGCAACAGCTTAAAAAAATGCACAAAAATCCCTGGAGTGAGCAGCTACATGTTGTCCTGCCCTGGAAAAGCGTTTCCCCTAACCTGTGGTGGTGGAGACACACGTGGATGCTTGGCAGAGGAAAGGTGGAGATGCTTCTGGTCCAAGAGGTTTCATCCTGGTGCTCAGTGGGAATACTGCAAGAAAACCAAGGAGGGGTTGATCCTGAGAGATTATTCAGAACCCAGACCACCTCCTGGGTGTAAAGAGGGAGCTGCTGGGCTACAGAGAGGGAGGAGCGTTATTCCCTAGGAGGGAACAAGTGGTTTCCATCTCGGGGAGCAGGAGACAGGTTGTAGTTTTCCCACTCAATCTGCAGCTTTTTAAGCTGTAGCAGTTGAAGAATTAATATTGTTTGTTAATTTCCTTGGGAACAATTATAAATAGGGCAGTGCTGAGCTGATTCAGGGCTAAGAGTTAGGAGCTCATTCCAGTGCCACATCTCAGCAATCCCCCATCGCTCCGGCTGGGTCCTGCCTCCGTGAGGGATCCTGCTGCAGTTTGGAAGTTGGGGGGAGGC
>NW_008676605.1:0-4307 GCF_000695815.1 Acanthisitta chloris | reverse complement strand
AATTCTGTCAAAAAAGAAGAGGTTCCCAGTTCCTGCTGTGTCCGTGGTTCAGCCAGAGCTGCTGTCCCTGCTGCTGTGTCCTCATTCCGTGCGTTGCATGGTGGGAACTCGGCCCTCAGGGAATGGTCACGACTCCTTTTCTGTGTGCGCAGATGAAAAGATTAAGCTCCTGTGCTTTGAATCTTTGGATCCTAATGAGATTGGGATCCCTGAGGGTTCAGGATTTCCAAGTTTCCAGTGAGTTTGGTGCCTTTGTGCACATGCTGCTCTGAGTGATCTCTGGGAGCGCTTGGCGCTAATGCAGCGATTTCGTCAAATTGCTTTGCTCTGAGTGGATCATTTTGCTCTAGCTGCTGCTGCTGATGGCAGCATGGAAATGAGGGTGGGAACACGTCTCTTCCTTTGGAAGTAATTCCCAATAAGCCAGGCTGCATTTTTTGCATCCTTAAAGTGCTGGGTGGAGGCTGGTCCTGATTTCCCGGCGCTGTTGGAGATGGGAGCTCTGTCCATGCTGGGGGAGAGCTTTCTGCATGGGGCTTGGCCCAGGACTGAGATGTGCAGAAGGAACCAAACCCACCCTGTTGGAATCATAGAATTCCAGAATTGTTTGGGTGGGAAGGGACCTTAAAGCTCATCCAGTCCTGGGCAGGGACACCTCCCACCAGCCCAGGTCGCTCCAAGCCCCATCCAACCTGACCTGGAACACTTCCAGGGATGGAGCAGCCACAGCTGCTCTGGGCTACCTGTGCCAGTGCCTCACCAGTCTCACAGCCAAGAATTCCAGCTGTGGCTGCCCCATCCTTGGAGGTGTTCCAGGCCAGGTTGAATGGAGCTTGGAGCAACCTGGGCTGGTGGAAGGGCATGGGGTGAGATGATCTTTAAAGTTGCTTCCAACCCAGTTTGTGATATAATTCGATGTCACCCCAGCTTGCAAAGTCACAGGTTAGCAGCAACAGAGCAGCAAAGCTGTTTTCCTTTCATTTGCCACAGGAACTCACAACACTCTCCTTAGAAGGGATTTGTGACCATTTTAAAGTATAGGTTTTAAAGCACATTATCCATCTCAATTCAGATGCAATGTTCACAAACCCACCTTTTCTCCACGTTTTCCAGGTATAAACTCCATCAAGCAAGAAAAATGTGGCATTGCATTAAACCAACATCATCCTCATCAGCAGAGCTTTAATTCAAAACCACAACAAACCTTTCTGCTGTTCATTCCCAGGTGGGAATATTTGGGGTGCTGTGGCTGGTGCCACCTCAGCACACCCTCTTGCTGTTGATGGCACTGCAGGTAGCAGAGCTGCTGTGTGTGCTGCAGACGCAGCTGCCTCACAATTAAGGTTGGTTTGGTTACCTAACTCTGCCAATTAGGTGAGAAAAACAAAGGCAAAACACTTCTGAGAGGAGGCTGAACCCAGGGTGGCTCTTGATTGTTTTCTCTTGTCGTGTAATTGAACCCTCAGGACCTCTCTGCTCCATGGGAGAGGAGCTATTTTCATAACTAGCTTATAATTGCTCCTGTTGAGGAACCTCTTACGAAGCATTAAAGCTACAGCATGAGGAGTAAGGAGGGATCAATCCCTCCCCTGGCAAAGGGAGGATGTGTGCGTAGCACTTTGCTCCCAGGTGTGGTGTTTAGAAAGTATTTTGAGGTTGGAAAGTACCATGAAGTCCGAAGAACTCTGTCCTTGTGGAGCTGGAAGAGGAAAGGTTGAAGGGTTTGGTGGATTCAAAGGGGATTACACAGCAAGACCACCAACCTCAGGGCCATGAGGACAGCAGTGTAGCCCTCAGGGTGGTCTCTGGTCCTCCTGGGCTGGTGTTCTTCCAAGGCTCTGTCCCTTTGGGAGTGCAGTCTAAGGCAGAGTCACCCACATTCCACATCCCTTTCCAAGGCACCATGCTCTTTCCTGAGCATGTGCCGTGCTTGGGACACTGGGGATGTCTTTGCTTCGCGTGCAGCCTCCACCCACTGTGGTGGAAGGGACAGAGATCTCCCCAAATGCCCTCACAGCAGTGATCAAAATTAAAGGAATAAAGGATGTGGAGCTGCTGGACAAGTCCAGAGGAGACCATGGAGATGCTCCGAGGTCTGGAGTCCCTCTGCTCTGGATCCAGGCTGGGAGAGCTTGGGGTGTTCAGCCTGGAGAGGAGAGGGCTCCGGGGAGACCTTAGAGCCCCTTCTAGTGCCTAAAGGAGCAATCCCATCGAACACAGTCCCATCTAACCCTGCCTTCTTGCAGTAGGAAGCCATACCCCCTTGTCCTGTCCCTCCAGGCCCTTGTCCAAAGTCCTGCTCCAGCTCTGTTGGAGCCCCTTTAGGTGCTGGGAGAGGCTCTAGGGTCTCCCCAGAGCCTTCTCTTCTCCAGGCTGAACACCCCCAGCTCTCCCAGCCTGGCTTCAGCCCTTGGAGCAGCTCCGTGGCCTCCTCTGGACTCACTCCAGGAGCTCCATGTCTCCCTGCACCATGCTGTAGAGATGTTTTGCTGTCACAGCTTCAGCTGCTGTGAATTTGCAACATCCACATGCATGTGTGTGGACACCTCTGTAAGCCTCAGAGCTGCTGATGCCAAGCAGAAACCGAGCTCAGAGCAGCTCTGAGATAATTCAAAACGGGCTGAGTTGTGTTTTATCCCCAATTCCTTCCTGAATAAATCTATCCTCTGGTCTGGGAGGGACTTTGAGCTCTCAAGCACCGTGTTGTGGGAGGGTTGGAGAAGCATCTCAGTCACTGCTGTGTCTGCACAGCCCAAAGAATGTGACACACCTAATTGAGCTCAGTTTTATTTACAGTTTGCTCTTCTGGACCAGAGTAAAGAGAAACACCAAGTGCTGACAGTCACTTAAACTAGACACCAACTTTGGTTTCTAGGTGCAAAAATCATAACCTAACGACTTTGCCCATTTCTTAGAGTAGAAAAATCCCAGTGGGAAGTGCTGAATTTGCTGTCTGCAGCAGACACAGAAATGCTCTTACAGCTTCTTTATACCAAACAAAGCAGTTCCAGCCTTGTTTTCCCACTCAGACATTTATCTTGGATGCTCCTCGTTTGCTGTTTGCTACCTGGAGAGGGTAGGAAGTGTTGCTGGAGCTTGGCTGTCAAAGGAGCTTAAGGCAAATGTGTGGATTTAATCACCCTGAAAAAGCACTGAGTCTGCTAGATTTATTCTGCTCAGCTCCACTGGTTGTCCATGGGCACATCCAGGTGGGCCAAGGAAATGCTGCTGTTCAAGAAAAGGAGCTCATCCCTCTCTGGGGAGAAGTTGCAGGTTCCTGGAGTAGTTCTTGGCTACTTGAGCATCAAGATAAATGCCATGATGGGATGTTTGTTGCCATAAATAATGAGATGATGGAGGTTGGTGTTGGAGTGAGATCCTTGGAGATGGTCATGTAGGGCCATCTAGGGCTTTGTATGGAAGCAGAGTGACAAGAGGTGCAGCCAGGTGGGGTCAGGCTCTGCTCCCAGGGAACAAGGGACAGGACCGAAGGAAATGGCCTCAAGCTGCACCAGGAGAGGTTCAGGTTGGATGTTGAGAACAAATCCTTCCAGAAATGGTTATCCAGCCCTGGCACAGCTGCCCAGGGCAGGGATGGATTCGACATCCCTGGAAGGATTTAACATCCATGTGGATGTGGCACTTGGGGACATGGTTAGTGGTGGCCTTGGCACTGCTGAGGGAGCAGTTGGACTTGATCTTGGAGAGCTTTTCCAAGCTCAGTGATTCCATGGTTCTTTGATGTGACCCGTGTTAGCAGTGGTCACTCTTGGTGCCATGCCAGGCCCTCACTGCTCTCACTCCACGTCCTGCAGCTGCTTCTCCTGCTGCTGGGACTTGTTTCAGCCAGGACACTTGGAGCAGTGGGAGAGGAGGGTCAGGATGTGTTGGTGTTCGGAGTGTGGTGTTCTCAGCTGCACAAGGTCAGGCTCGAGGCCGCAGGAAGTGACCCTGGAGTGGGTTGGGTGGGAAGAGACCTTGAAGCTCATCTTATCCCTCCCCTCCCCTTCTCTCCTGTCCCTTACCCTTGTGCTTTATTCTCATCAGTTTATTTTGCTGATTGGAGTTTATTTTATCCTATTTTATTCTATTCCATTCCATTCCTTATTTTACTCTGTTCTGTTTATTGTGTTCTGCTGGTTTTTATTTTACTCTTCTATTTTCTTCTGATTTTCATTCAATTCCTTCCATTCTGTTCCATTAGTCTGTCCTATTTTATTTGTTTTGCTTTATTATTTTACCTTATTTTCTTAATTTAATTATTTTAGTTTATCTTATTTTATTTATGTCATTTCCTTTTAGTTAAT
>NW_008676604.1:44222-134090 GCF_000695815.1 Acanthisitta chloris | reverse complement strand
CCCTGTGCCTCGGGGGAGGGTCAGAGCACAGAGCGTCGGGCTGTGACACAAAGCGGAGCTGACAGCGCCCGAGCACAGACTGAGCTCCGGCAGAGGAGAGCAGAGATCCCTCGGACAGCCGCGGCGGCTGCGATGAGCGCTGCATACCTGAGCAGCTCGGCTGGGCTCACCCATCAAAAGGAGATGCCAAAGGGCCAACACTAATGGCAATTCTGTCTCGCCACAGTCATCAGCATGACAAGGCTGATGCTGTAGGTGCCTGAAGAAACAGATCTTTTATTTTCTCAGAGACCCAGGTATAGACTGGGCTTAGCTCATGCATAAAAAACAAAATTAGCACAACTGATATCTGCTACTAACACGATCAACTAAAGTGTATACTTTTCACTTTAGATGAACAATTTTAAACACAGAATTCCACTGAATTTTTAACAACACTGCCTCTGAATGAAAAAAAATTACCTTTTATATGAGTCTGATCTGAGTGCTTTAAATTAAGGTATAATAAAATAAAACCTTATTAAAATTTAGTTGTCCCATTAGCCACTGGATTACAATTCACAGCAAGATAAAAACACCACATTAAAAACCACACCAAAAAAAAAAAGAGTAGGAAATTGAACAACAGAGGGAGACAGGGACATGCAGAATCAGTACATATTCCAAAGAACAATATGCAAACATAGAAATGCTCTGGCTACAAAGACCTCGCTCAATATGTGGCTGTTTCAGTCTAAGCAAATCACTTATTGCAATCTTTCCTCAGCTAGTTCCTCTATGGCCTAAGTACCTTTCATGCTTTGGCATATAAATATCCCAGAATCTGAACGTGCCCCACAGCATCCATGGGACACTGCTGAGCATCACCTGTATGGGCCATAACGGGCAGGAGTCTGCTCTGTACCACTGCAAACAGACATTGCCAGTGCAGCACCCACACCTTGCTGGGAAGGATCAGTATTCCAGCTAGTAAAATTAAAAAAACCCACAAGCAAACAACCTTTCTTGGCAGAGGCAGAAGTGAGAGCCCTGACTGACCCTCCACCTCTCAGTCTGTCTGCACAGGTGACAGATGCTGTCTCCTCCCATACCCACACTCACCGAGGGGAAAGGGAGGTTGCATCTATTTCATTTATTAAGTGGATAATGACTCCATATGCTGTCCTGCAGCCAAGCTACAAATAAAAATCATAATGCACAGGCCAAATAACTTCCTTGGAATCTAGACACATTACTGTGCATAATTCCTTTCTTAATGGTTATAAACAGACCAGAGCAATATACAAAAATAACATTCTACACAGAAGCATGATTATAATCAACTACGTATGACATTTCTGTGCCATTTGGGTTAACTTTCAACAGCATTCCAACAGAGCTTGTCATTTTGCAGGTAATATCTTGCTTCAGTAATTTTATTTCAAAGTAGAAAACAACACCTAAGGTTACAACTACGGATAGACTTATAACAGCCATCCCAAAGCCAAAAAATATTCTTTTATTTGCAGTAGGGACCCCCAAAAAACCACGGGGCTAGTACTGACAACTTATTTCTTCCATGATGACTAGAAAATAGAATGTAAACAATAATATTTTTATTGTTCAGACAAGTTACACTGAACTCCTGGGAGTCGGTGTGTTAAAGCATGCAAAACCCATGACTGAAATAGAACCTTGGAGATCAAACTGCATCTCAGTTTGAGACTCACTGCTGGATCTTGGGAAAGACAATTATCTTTGATGTGGTCAATTTTTTCTGTTTATGTAATGGTGGTAATGATACCTCATAGGACCCATTTAAGGGTTTAATAAACTAATGTTTACACAAAATTTTAAAGTTGCTAATTACGATTATTTAGCTAAGTGTTAACCTAATGCATATGTAAGAAAACAATATTAATGTATTCCCAGAGGTGATTATGATCATAATTACTATTAATGCCATGTGGACAAGTGCAGTTGTTCCTCACCCACTGAGGCACAACATCTGTGTGACATTCTGGGACCTGACATGGCATGGCACGGCACCTCCAGAGTCATAACACACAGAAACTGTGCTAGAAAAGGAAATGCTATAAGGAAAATATGCTATCAAGCACAGTTCTGAAATGCCTTAAAAAACTACATTTATAGTCAGCCTGAATCATTTAGACTTAGCATTGTGACTTGCTAGCTCTGCTGTTGTGCAGGTCAAGGAGAAAGCCCCAGCACAGACAGCCAAGGAAGTGGCTGCAGCAGTTCTGAGACAGAGGATGAAGAGAGGAAGTAGTAGGAGTCATGGTAAGAATGGCAGGACATGGAGAAATCTGGGGAAAGAAGTGTCATTTCCAGTTTTCTTGCTTAATGTCTCACCCACAAAACCACTGGGAACAACTGCACTTGATGCAGTCCTCCTCAAAACAGAGCAAGTTTTATTCCAGCAAATATGAATACATTAGGGAAGAGAATAATTGAGAAGACTTTAGAAGGCTTCAGGAAAAGAAAAATCCTGTAAACAAGATTGAGCAACAAGTATTTGAAAGAATCCTTTTGTTCCCAGCACAATGCTCCCAAAATCTGCTTCTTCAGAACAGTATTCATTTAAGAAAAAAGAAAAAGGAAGAGAGATAAAGGGAAAGCCAAGAACCCATTTTAAGGCAAAAGCACTTTAAAATCAGTTTCTTACCCTTCACATTTTTTGTCCCTATGCCTGGAGGTACATTCCCCACACTCCATAACGCTGGAGGTTCTTGGGCTTTTGTTTGCACGGCTCTTACCCTCGCTGAAGTAGCAGTTCCTAACAGGGCCAGCACAAATCTGGACTCAGCAAAAAAAAAATTCCGTTGACTGGCCTGGCAGTGAGGAAAGGATGACACATCCTATACATCTGTCCTGGTACTTATGGGCAGCCAACTGGTGAAAATATACATACCTGTTAGGTGCAGTGTGCCCAGAACACAGGCAATTCCAGCTGTAGGGAACAGTGAGTGTTCAGCTGCTGGTGGGAAGGACGTGTTCTCAGTTTCAATTGGGCAAAATCCCCACACCCTCCATTTCTCAGAGGAGTTCTCAGCAAAGCCCACTCTCTGCCTTTGGCCAGGAGCACCTTCTGCAGAGCCAGGAGGAATGTGCAGAGAAAGCTACAGACTGAAGCTTACGAAGGGAGGGCAAGAGAAAAACAGGATGACAGCAGCAGCCCAGTGTGGGAGCATGGTAAGCTGGAGACTGAGTGACCCTTCAGGCTTAGAGCACTGACTGGCAGTGCTTGCACTGTGGGATATTAGGATCAGCTTTGCATTGATCAGCTTACAGGTGTGTCAGATCAGAATGAAGCTTCAACATACTAAGGATTTCCCTAACAAACAAAAGGGACTATTAGCATAGCAGACAAAAGCACAGGCTTCATTTTATTAAGCACTGGAGGAAAAACCCCTGTTAATGCCTACATTTCTTGCTCCTATACTGGACTTTCGGTACAGCCCTGAGGCTGTAATGATTATTGTCACCTTTACTAAAGATTATTGCCAATCTGCCTGTGCCCACGGAAGGCAAGGCTCATGCTTCAGCTTGTCACAGGCTGTTACACCTAAAAATACAGACACTGTACAATTATCATATATTCAAAATATTTTATGACTCCTAAAAAATAGACACAGTAGCAGCAATCAAGAGGAAAATGGAAATGCTTGTTACTGTAATGGATATCACTGGTCTTAGAAATCAAGCACTAACATTGGTGCATTTTTACTGTCTCTGAGAAAATCTGCTTCTCTGTCAGTCCTTCCTTGAAATACTCAGCTCGGTACAAACTTAAGTGAATCTCAAAGGTCTGAAATGCCTAAAAATTTCACAACACTCCTAAAACAGAACAGGTCCCTACAGCCAGATGGGTTCTGACACAACCCCAGAACTGCCAGATCCATTAGAGAGGGGCCATCAGTGTGCAAAGACAGAGTGGCACTCAGCCTACTCCAGCCCTGACAGCCTGTCCGTGTCCTGCCAGGGGACAGGGGCAGGAGGAGGGAGGTGGAAGGGAGGGCAACTCTGAACAGGTATGGGGGGACAGGGGGTACTGCTGGCTGGTGATGCTCAGTGCATTGGTTGGAGTTCTTTTATTCCCATGTACCAAGATCCCAAAATGCTACAAGCTCCACTGAAATCCCCAGGGCTCTAACAATGCCAGCTAGTTTACAATGCCAGCTTGAAAGTTTTCATTTTTCTTTCTCTGACACAAGCACCATTTATCTCACTGTAATCAAGTCTTTACTGGAGTAAACTTGTTTCTAAATTCTCCTGGAAACCCTAAACCAGTTTCTGCAGCCTCTTATACATACAGCATATTTGTCAAAGCAAAAAGAAAATAACTAGCTTTGAAAAAACCCCAAAATTATAATTAATGTGTATGTCTTTTGGCCAGTAATAGGAAATAGAACTTAGTGTAACGAAAACTACAATTAAACATATTCATGGCATTCAACATATTAAAATTAGATGAGAAAGCTAAGATAAAAGTGACATTTAAGTGAATGATTTCCATAGTCTGTGTCCCCATATGTTCTCCATGTTCAAATGTCTCTCTGAAGATACTGACACGGAAGCACACAATCCTTCCGGGGCACTTGAAAGTTTTCTGTCAATAACTAATGAACTGCAGTGACTTACTGCAATATCTTATAAATTGCTCTTTCTGCCTTGAACCTAAATCCAGACTATACCATGAATGAGCAACACAAGCTGCTCCCTGAGGGACTGTGGTGGTGTGGGTGACACATTTCTTGTCTCCCCAGAGGTGAAATATGTCACATCCTCAGAATTTCCAATCTTGCCCATCTGCAAAGCTGGTGACTATTCCCAGAACAAAATATCTCATGTTCACACTTGCTTTAGTGTGCTGTGGGACTAACAAAAGCAAAACAAAGCAAACCCCCATTTTCCAAGCATACATAAATCAAAACCTAAAAATAAAAGAAATGTATACAGATAAATTCTGAAAGAAATAATTGAAACAGCTTTAACACTGGACTTTGAGTGTATCTATCTATTAGAAAATACAGTGAGGCAAGCAGTCAATTTAAGTTTCACTGACTTGGAGGCAGCAGTCCCATTGACTTTAATGAGGCCAGGATTTCACTGTGAATTTAATCTGGAAAAATCACAGTACTATTCTTGCAGGATAGGGCAGGGCACACAGCTATGTGACTGAAAGGGGCACATAAAAGCATACCCAGTATGTCACCAAGGCACACAAGCCATATTTTGATGGAATGAGAACCCAGCACAATGCAGTGCTATATATTGCATTGAAGGCTTTTTTGTTTTGGTCATTATTAGGATCTATTATTACAGGGTTTTATTAAAATTATACATAATCATAATTGCTAATGTGTTATTATATCCTCCTCTATGTGAGAAGTAATGAATAGCCTAAATTAAGCAAAGAAACAAACCTGTAGGTGAATGCAGGTTTGTTCCCACTGTGATTTATCACAGGATGTACTTACTTTATGGACTGCTCTAAGACAAAAAGGCAGGGCAACATTTTCTAAGTTTTTTACCAAAATTCACACTAGAAGTTTGGTTTTGTTTTTTGTTTAAAACACAAATTAGAAAGAGATTCAACAGGTAAAAAAATATGTAGTTCTACTTTATTTATTCAAATTTTTAGAAGTAATCATTTAAACCTGTACATTTTCCAGCAGTTCACAGGTAGGACAGAACTGGGGAAGCTGCAGCATAGGTGCAGCTCCCTCAACCATATGCTGCTTTCCTTAAGTAACCCATTATACAAAAAAATAAATATCTTGTGACAGATTGTTTTGACAGCTAAAAAAGATTTAAATTTTTTGAATGCATTTGACTGAAAGGCAAAAATGTTAGATAGATGTTAATTTAACAGATGTCTAGTTTTGCATCATCAGCCTGAAACAGGCAATTTCTAGCAAGTCTCCTTGCTGTATCACAACATGAGATCCTATGAATTCCATACGGATATGCCTTTCACAAACTTCAAATGAGCCATTCTCATTCAAAGGGAAGTAAAATTGTTGTGAGAAGATGGTACCACCTGGTTGTACTTCTGATCAAGCAAGTAAACACATCCAATAATAAAACCAATACACTATCGTTTACATTACAGTCTGGATTAAGGGAACATTATCAGAGACTGTTAAAAGCATTAATTTACAGGAGAGAAATAATTAATATGGTCTCCTGAAGCCCTAACAGACTCCTGCGAATCTAATCATCCTATGGCTAAATATGGACCTAGGAATTTTTTATTTTCTTTTGCATATCTTCAATAAAAAAAATCTCTGTATGTTGAGTATTCTGTTGTACTCCATAGACACGTCTGCAAGAGACTTTAATTCTGGGTTTGCATTGGTTGTAGAAGGAACTGAACTAACTAGAGCTTAATTAAAGTTGTTGCTGCTAGCACAGTCACCTACAATCTTGGAAAGCTTTAGAATTCAATCATCATCATCAAACCCATTTTGGTGCTTGCATGACTTCAGTGGGTTATATTGCATAGAGGAAATTTTACACAGTGAGAATTTTCCCTAAAAACAGTACCACATAATTGGCTATATCCATTTTGCATCTCAAAAGCAGCAAAACCTGTTCTGTATGGTTTTATATTGAATTTGCACATAGTATTATTGTTCCTACTTTACAGAAGAGAAAATAGAAAAGAAAAAGATTAAATTATGTGAGTGATTGAGAACTTCGTACTACTGATTTAGAAATGATCTTAATATTAAACTGACAAGCTTGAAACTCTGTTGCTGAAATATAATGTGTGTTTGCAAATGCCACCTGATCTCTAAATAATGAGGATCAGCCATATTCACCTACTTAATAGGCAAATTATGAGACAAATCTAATTCATGAATGGGTACTTAAAATCACACTCTCTGATTTATATGCTTATATAAATTGCATTTACCTGTTCTGATTGTGGGCTACATATCATGGCAAGCCAAAGCATTTGCAAAATGGAATCCAGACTGAAAATCTGTGGATTTGTAAACGGCAAATATACTTCCCTAGGGACAACGTTTACCTGCTCCAGATTCCTTATCAAGTTTATCACCTTTTAGAAGCAGACACCTGGTATTTCATGACCCTGACTCAGTTTTAACTCTTTTTAAAAGAAGCATTTGGGTGGGATTTTTCAGTTTTTTGTTAATTTGGAATATGCCCAATTTTTTTAACCAAAAAATAGCATGGCAACACAACTTCTACATGTTGAATAACACTAATGATAACTCAGTGAATTCTGGAAGACAAAATAAAATAATTTACTTCTCAGATTGATTTTCTTTAACATACATAGAGCATAAAAAGTCTAAGTACATTCAGATTATTTAAAACCAACTTTGTCACAAATCAAAACTGAAAAGCTGAGTTAAGGAATGAAGTTTCTTTCCCTGGTGAAGCCACACCCTGAAGTAACTAAAAAAAAAAGGTTTTGGAATTTATAGAAATGCTTTTACAGAGTCAATTTTTATAAGAGAGAAAGGTTAAACCCACAAGGTTTACATAATCTAAATGTAGGAAATACAGTAAGTAAACAACCCAAAAGAATGTCTTTGCCTACAAGTCTTAACTGTTTTACTACATCAAGCACAATAGATCTTTTATTAAGTATATCTTAAAAATAGGAAGGAGAAAAATTAAATAAAATTAGATGAAGTCTTTCCACAAGCAGTAAATCATCATGGGATATCAAGAATCTGCTTATGATCTATATTTATGATCTGATCATTGTTGCTTTATATACACATCTTTGATTTTTGACCTTGCAAATTCAGCTGTATGGAAATACCATCAAATGTTTGAGACAGATGTTAAACACCTGCAAAATCTGTTTACAAACTTGATTCCATCTGCTTGCCTTAACAGAAATCTTCTTACAAATACTGAAAAACATTACTAATAAAGGTTTTCTTTTTTATTATTTTTGGTTTGACTACTATAACAACTCAACAATCCTGATTGCTTTCACTGTGCTTATAGTTGAGTACATGAAATCAATACAGACCAATAAATCTGTGTATATGTAGCACACCTCAGGCTGATAAAAAAAAAAAAATTTGGCTTAAATTAAAACCACCCCTCTTGCTCCGGATTGACACAAACCAGAGGATGGCACACAGGAATGGATCCATTGAAGGCATTTCCAGAGATCCTTTGAAGAGAAGGTCACAGCAGTGTCTCAGTATCCCTATTACCCATGGGGGGGTTGCTCTTGCATTTTCATTGACATGTCAATTACTTGTTTTTTAAGCCTACGGGTGTTGAGTTATAAATTAGGACACTCAAGCTGACAGAGAGATTAGCTCAGTGTTTGAGGAAAGAAGAAAGCCACAGTTCTATAGCATTCCCACTATCAACTGATTCTTCTTTCACCTCTCAGTGGCATTTTAAGATAGACATTCTCTAAAAGTGACGTGACAAAATTCCTATCCTGACAAATGTGCCCTGCCCTGACAAAGGTGAGGAATTCAAGACAAAGACTCCCCCCATGTTCAGTGAAACACAAAAGTAAACCCACAAGCTAACAAAAAAGATTATTATTCAACATAAACCACTCCTGTGTTGGATTTTTCCGTACATCTACTAAATTTAATCTAAATATGTATTTAAAATAATAGTAATTCAAAATATATGCATTATGTGTTCTGTCTACTGTGTAGGAATTCTTGACCAATTACAGCCTTAAAAACCAATGAAAAACCTGTAAAGTAAGATTGTTTCCCTAAACTTCCCTAAATAAAGTATATGCTTTAATATTTTAGAAAGGTTCAGAAACTCTTATTTCTGGTACAGATAATACAGTGGCAAGGACAGGGGACTAGAGATGCAAAGTGGAGTTTAGAAATGAAGGTTGCTCTCTTAAATTTGCTTCAAGTCATTTGCCTCCCTCTTCTTCACTGTTCTCATCCGTAACTGGAGCTGATGGCAGTAACCTTTCCTAGAGAAACACTTTGCAATTACAGCTGCCAGAGCTGAGCATCATTACTGTAAACAGTAGTTGAAATTAGAAAAGTCACAATATATGGAAAACTGCCATTAGGCAAACTATTTGTGCAGCACTTTGATGATGAAAAAGATGGGCTGATATGCCCCCTTAAGTTCCAAGGAACATCAGCAGACCATACCAGAGCAAATCAGTCCATTTCCAATAATGCTGTTAAGCCACGCATGGAAGTTTCTATAAAACATACTCATTTTTCCATTTTCACAGATTCAATGCACAGAAATATCATCTCCTTCATTTTCAAGGGGTCTCTTTCTACACTTGCTTCTTTTTCCCAGCATTTTCATTAAGTCCTCACTTTATAATCTAAGCATCATTTTTCACACTTAATTTTCATTCACATGATTAAAAATTTCCATGAGCCACAGCTTAGGAATTTGCAGTGGTTTTAAAAAGAGGCTGAGACAGAAAGCAACAAAAGGTAAAAAAACTGTAATTAAGAGTTCACTGGGATTAAGTCTGGGGAATAAATGCTTTGCTCAGCAATGTAATGGGTAAGATTTTTATACAGCTGACACTTGATCAAACAGTTGACAGTCACTTCTCCAGTGCTATTGACCTACTGGTGGCTTTGGTAATAAACTTGGGATATAGGTGCAAACCCCATGCAGATCTGGCTGCCTGAACAGGAGAAAAAAATTAAGTACATCTAGATTTTATGCTGTTTATTTACATCTGTTTTCCATTCAGCTCCTTCAACAAAATAGACTATTCAATTTCTCTAATATTTAGGAACCAGATTCTGGAGAGTATGACAAGTTGATATTGTGCAAATATTGCATCATTAGGGGGAAACATTCTGCTGAGGACAGTTGAAACTTCAGGACAAGCCATTTCCACTGAAATGGAAATCAATTTAGTGGAGATCACAGATGAATTGCTTTTTCTCCATCTCAAAGCTACAGTTTGAACCCACATTATCTTTAAAATTAAACTGATAGTAAACAGTTATTGAAAAATGTTTATGAATATGAATTAGGAGGCCCCAGATCCGATAGACAGACATTTCATTTCCAGAAAGTTGAGCAAAAAGGCTTGTGCTATCAAATTCAGCAGCATCAAAAAAGACTAATTCTTCAGCCCTCCAGCACTTTTCAGTATTTTGTTGCATATTTAAACAGTATCTACGTATTTTATCATTAACATTATTTGTATGCATTTCCTACAGTCTGGCTATGCTCAAAATCAGGCTCCTGCTTACATTATTTCAGACTGAACTCAGAAGTGTTGCCAAAACCAGGAATGAAAACCAGAGGTGAAAAATAGCTGGTTTTATTTCCTCCTTCACGTTTGTAATTCTGCTGCTGACAGGAGCACAAAGCTCTATACTGAGCACTATCACTGTTTCTAGCTAAAATGCATTTATCTGCTCTGTGACAAAATTACTAGTAAGGTACATTCTGTTTGTACAGAATTTATGTCTCTCATAAAAGAAAAATGCAAAATAAAACCCACATAACTTAATAATTAATATTCATAACAAGAAACTTATCACCATGACATACTCGAACTATAAAACTTCAAAGTGGTAGAATTCCAAGAGCAGTTTGATTATTCCATCCTTAGTTGTATTGTGTGTTCAGCTGATTTAGGGTATATATAGTTATCTGGTTTGTAAATAGGAACATTACAGATAGTCCTTCACCTGGAAAGTGAAATCAAATCAAATTAATATTAGGCTCTGTTCTGTCTAATGAACTTACCAGCATCTGCAGAAGTTTCAAAATACCTAAATTTTAATGTTTCTGGATCTTGCCTCACTCTTTATCAATGCAGTCATTCTCCCACCCCCAATTACTGGAGCGTAATTTTGCTTTTTACTTTAATTCACGCAGTTCAGAGAAAAAGAAAAGTTAAAGTTACTGTACCTTAACAAATGTACCTAAAGTGGCACTATTTTTGCATGCATGAAAGCTCAAAGCCTCAACAACTCCCATGAGCGATTACTCTTCTAACACTAATTAGATATTTGCTAATTAGTGTCTGATGTGTGAAATGAAAAACATTTTGAAGCTGAAATGGATAGGGTCTATAAAGATAGCAGCACTATCCCAATTCCCTTTTTTCTGTTATCATATTTCATAAATATTAATAAGATCACATGATACTACCCCTTCTATAAAATTATCTTTCTGAGAGAAGTCTATTGTTTGGTATAATAGGGCTGTGTCAATATTTTGCATTTGGTGTAAAGCCCTCAATGGAGGGAAGTGTTTTCTCTCAATGTTAAAGAGATGTCACATTTCATGCACCATCTTTATGCTGCATTAACTGGTCCCTCTCTTTAATCGTTTATCTTTATTGCACTGAAACTAAGAATGCAAAACAGTATTGAATAATCCTTTACATTTCTGAATAATCTTAAAGGAATTTATTTAATTTCAAACGTATCCCATAATAAATAAATAATAAATATAAATATGTACATAATAATAAAACATAAATGATGAAATAGGTTTTTTTCTTAAGCTGATAGCGAGAACATCAAATTGGTGTCTGTGGTGGTTATTTCCAGGAAAGGTTTTGGAATGTTAGAATAGTTAAAATGTAATAGTGTCTTGAAAAGTAACTTTTAAATTCATACCACAGGTGTGTGAACAATATCTGTCTGGGATCAGGCATAGAAAATTGTTTCAAACTGCCAGGGAGTCACTTAATGATACAAAAATCTTTATCTATCAGAATAGTAAGATCCAAGAAAAAATTTCAAAGGGAAAAAAACCCATTACAGCAACAGAGGTGAATCATTCCAGATGAGGAAGTTAACTCCGAGCAGGAACACTGAAGTGCTGTGTTATTGTACCTGCCCACCTGTAAATACTGACCACATCACAAATGATACCTAATCACAGGATTGATACCAAAATTTTAAATGGGAACTAAGTGTGAATTGACAATGGTGACATTGACTAGATTATCACTTTCCTCAGGCTGACATTTTTTGATTATAATAATACTGATCAAGATTAATAAAACGTTAATAAAAGGCAAGTTCTAAGAAGAATAAAACAAGACACAGGCAAGATAATAGATGGCAAGTGAAGCTACAATTTTGCGTTTCACTTTTTCAATGAAATTTCATCACTTCATCTCGAAGTTAGGCAGTTCATCAAAGGTGTTTCTGGAATAGAAACTTCCTTTTCTACCAATACAGTATTGCTTTGCATTTTTCACCTATTCAACAGAAAAATAAATTCTTCAATATCAATTTATCCTGAAACAGTAATTTACACTTCACATTAGTTTGGTAACTATTATTCAGGGGCAATTTCCAATTGCACTTAAATTTGTTCGCTCACTGATGTACACATATTATCAACTACAACAGCTATGCCCTCTGTGTTTAATTACTGTCCCTCCTTAGCAAACATTTTTGGTTGTGTTCTAGAACCCGTTGACATATTGCCTCTTACAACCCTAAAGATCACTGCTGTAACAGACAGCAATGGGGATACAAAAGAAAACAATGCAGTTCTGATTAAACCTGCATCCAAGTGGTCTGTGAAAGTGGACAGAAGCCTAAGACAGACAACGTCTCCTTTCTTTGTAAACACACAGATAAGCAAGAACCACTCGAGACAGATGTATATGACATGATACACTACATCCATATGTTGTTTGGGGCTTTTTGGTACCCCAAACTCAAGTGTTTCAGGGTTCCTCTTACACACTCCTTTACATATGGCAAACCCTCCCTAGCTTTGCCTTAGGAATCATTCTCCTTTCCAGTCCATGACAGAAGTGACAGCAGTCACCAAAAGCAACTCAGTGCTCCCCTTGGCTGACAAGCACAGAGCCCATGAGTTACTGTACTTGTACAGTCAAGCCTTGTTTGGCTGGGGAACACATGGGTTCTGTTCCTCTCAACTGCCAATTAACATGAGCTAAAATGCTTGTAAATAATTCAACTTTACATTTCTGAGTTCTGTACGTACTAATCTAGTCGTGCTCTGCTGATACTGTGAAGTAAAAGAAGTCACAACATGTTTGTTTCTTTGATCTGTAAAATAAATGACTGGTTAGAGCCAAAAGTCTCACAAATACAGTATTTATGCTGCATCTACAAGGAAGAAAAAAAGGCAAGAAAGTTTAGGTACTTGGACACATGTATAAATTGTTAGGAAAAAAAGACTGTAAGTCACTCAGCTTGAACAAGTCGCTCTGTTCAGGGAAGTACAACTGATACCAAGCACAGCTATAACCCATTTTTCAACTGCTCTGGATACAATGAGGATCTTTCCAACAAAATACAGAAACTGATTCTGGTTCAAACACATCACTTCCAAAACTGAAATGAATCACTGGGCATTTTGAAGTTGTATAAAATAACTGAAAAATTCTGCGCTAGCATATTTTTGATGAAAGTTTTGCCAATACTTTTAGAGTTCAAGTAGGTCATGCGGTTGCCTCAATGAGAAGTCAAGTCAAGCAAGTGTGCAATCTGAAGTAAGCACAAGTTGCTTTTTCATGTAGAAATCATTATGGTCGTAAAAAAATGGATCATATGCTCATTGCTAAAATGTACCTACTATACCATCACTGGAGGAGCAGCAGCTGCTGTCCTGCTGTAAGAAACATTTTTGCCAGGGATGATCAAGGGACAAATGAGTTTTTCCTTCAAGCTACTTTTACTTACGTAAAAATAGAAAAAGTCTTGGAAGGGCAGGAATGTATCTATTTTCAGAGGATGTGTAGTCCAAGCAACAAGCCTTTTTTTTAAAATAGGTAACTTCAAAGAAAACCGACATCATTCATGTGTAGAATACTAATAATCTGCACCTTTGTGTTCCTCTGTTTTACATCAGTCTTACAACCTGTTAAGGATATTTCATTAACACATTAAAATATTTAATATTCAGTATCCAATTCTTTTAATTTCAACTGCTTTCTTGACACTGTTACAGCACAAATGTATGGAATTGTAGTGTAGGGCTAATCAACCTCACTGTATGGCTTTAAAAAATCCACTAATTAAAATGAATCTTTGATCAGCCTCATTTTGTGAGCCATCATCTATATGCTTAGGAAAAGGCTCGTCTAGTAACTCAGCAGCTCACCACTTTCTGTGCTATTTCTGCCATTTCCTTGCTAAATACTGAATTAACTGAATCTCTAGAAAAGCCAATTTCTTATGGTTCACTTATCTAGCAGGGAAGTTGTTCCTAAAACCAGAGGAAATCAGAGTAGGAAAAAATCCAGCCTTAAAATAAAAACAAATTTTTAAAACTGTTTCTGTTATGACTAAACATTTCTTCATTTAAATGCCTGGAGAAAGAGTAATAGCTCAAGTTTTAAGATAATGAAACTCACTTTCTATGAAAATTAAATGGCATTATATTGTGTAATAAATGACTGTTTCTGCATTTTCTCTCTCTTTCATTAACCGAAATTTGACATTCATTGGCAAAGTTTAATTATTGAACTTTTTATCTAAATAAAAAATGGAGAAGAATTTGTCAGAAGACTGATTTTATACAGCTGTCAAAGAATAACAGTAGGTATTAAAAGTATTTAATAGCCTTGGATTCACGTAGCTCCAGATCTTTCTACACCTTGGTGAAAAGCCTGGAAACCCAATTGCATTTGCATGCTTTCCTAATGTTTCCTGGCACATGGAACCTGCTATTTTTTATCAAATGGATTTTGGTCTTTCACACAATTCCATTGTACTTTGGAACTGTTCAAGTTTCCACTTTCTCATTTTTTCAAATATTTCCAAGTACATGAGCTTTTATTCTGAGAACGAAAGTCTTGCATGACTGAAACTTAATGAGCTGAACATTCTGCTTTAATGTTCCTAATGGATCAAACAGAGAATGTGTTAAAAAACAAACAAACCCCCCCCCCCCCCAAACAAAACACAGCCAGACCTAAACTCAAGAAAGGCTCCACAAACAACAAGAAAGATCTGGTTGATCAGCAGTATAGCAGTATCATCACCAAACCCCACAGAGCCAATAGCCACATTCTCTCCTCCACTCATCCTCAGAAAGTTTGTGCTCAGGAAATGAATCAAATATCTGTGCCCCTGTTATGGCCACAGCTGTTTCTGAGCCTGATCTCATGTAGTTTAACTCCATGGAGCTGTGAGACTATTCTCTCTTATCATACTCATGTGGATGGTTAATGAAGGGTCAATGGTGGGAATAGTTCTGGAGAAAAAAAAGCAATAAAAATCAAATCCATTCCTATCATAGAACCAGAGAATGGTTTGAGTTGGGAGGGACCTTAAAGACCACCTAGTTCCACTCCCCTGCCATGGGTTGGGACACCTTCCACTGGACCATGTTGCTCTAAGCCCCATCCAGCCTGGCCCTGAACCCTTTTCAGGGATGAGGCAGCCACAGCTGCTCTGGGCAACCTGTGCCAGTGCCTCAGCACCCTCACAGGGAAGAATTTCTTCCTAACATTTAATCTAAATTTCCCCTCTTTTAGTTTAAAACCATTCCTCCATATTTATATACAAGAGTGCACAGAGCATAAAAATGATATTTCCATGTCATTTATTAGATAGTAACTATTACTGTAAGGAGTTCAGGAGTTTTATTAAATAGACTCTTTAAGTACATACAAGATTCAGGATTTTCATATTTATTTTCTTATTTCATTGGCTATCCTTTTATATACAGTAATATTTGCTATATAATATTAATCTACTGTCAGAGACTGAACTCCTGGGGCAGAGGAGGGGGACAGCATTATGAGAAAGTCCCATAAAACCCATTGGATAGATGTGCTGTAAGAGTGCCCAGGCCATAGCACAGCTCAGTGCTCACTCAGCAACAGGAAATAGGACAGCAAAGGAGACAGGGAGTTCAGCTGCACACCCCACTTACACATTGACCCAACCCAAGAAACTGGGACTCTTCAGTAATCTGTAAGTTAGCTGTGGAACAACTAATGCTAATGTACTCTTGCCCTGTGGAACTTGTTGCCACACTATCACTGGGATAAAACACCTGAACACTGAAACCCACTTGATAGGGAAACAATCCTAATCATGGTAATATTACAAAGAATAGAAATGATAAACTGCATAAATCCTCACATTACCACCAGTAACTCTCTAAGGCTTAGATTTTTCCACTTACTAATTTATTTATATTTCATATATATATACAAATATAAATTTGTTAAATATTCCAATGACATAGGACTTGACTGGTTACACTGAACTCTTAACATAACAGTAAAATTCCAATGGTAATAAGTTGGAAGACAAAGATTGACCCCTAAACCAGCAGTGTTGACATGGCTATAGAACAAATGGTGCAAAGCAGTTCTGGCAGCACTAGGACTGTAAAATACAACTGTATTGACATACTGCTTCTCGCAACATGAGTGATTTTCCTTTTGTAACTTCAATGTGATAGATTTTGAAAGAGCCACTCAGGTGATCAATAGCAATTTTTCATGGCATTTTTGCTATTTCAAACTAATTTTTCCTTTACTGTTTTTACATTCAGTGCACCCAAAGGATTAACCTTAGTCTCCATTCAGAAATTATTTGAGTTTAAGAAAACATATACCTTCACTTTCCATCTCTTCAAAAGCCTGTGAAAAATATTCTCATCACATTGTTCTCATTCATACTCTCATCAATGCTACCATCAGTATAAATAAGTGCACACAGGGAAAACAGAAGCAATGGAACCAGACTGCAGGACTCTTGCTGACCTGTTTAACAGCACAGCAGTGGATGCCAATAGAAGAGGCACTGGCAGTGTCTGTGTGGCACCAGGCATCATGCTACCCAACAGCACAGGCTGTGCCAGCCTTTCTCTGGGCTTGTCCTGCCTCACCAGAGCTTTGCTTTTAGTTCTAATGACAAATTTTTTAATAACCAAGTGACTATTCTCTAAGCGGTGTTACCTGTGCTTAGCTTTGTGGACTTGTGTGAAATAACCACAATCTTTACAGAAATCACAATGGTGAGTGGTCAGTCTGGGCAGCATCCCATGTTCCTGACCCTAGTGTGACTGCAAAGAGAGGGCACAGGGTGACATGGCAAACACCAGCACTGTGAAGGCATCGAGGCTCTAGGCCTGGGAAGGGCAAAGCTGTTTTTAAGAATAATGAAGGAAACAGTGAACAAGTTTAGAGCACATGTGAGAAACTGCATATACAGTAAATGCAGAGGTTACACAGAGCTGTAGATCAGTGGAGAAGGAGCAAGGTGCAAAAACATGTCAGAAACTTAACAGGAGCCCCAACTGTTCCCTAGGTGAGGAGGAAGAAAAATTCCTGACAGCAGCATCATGTTCTTCCCAGCCCAAGAGGAAGACAAACTCCTTGCCAGAAGTTCCATAGCCCTCGTGGAACATGAATGACTCAACCAAAACCTCCCCCCTGGACTGAAGTCCACAGCCTTGGCACCCAGGGGCAGTGGGAATGCAGCATAATGTGAGAGAGGAAGGGGTAGATCATAGGTAATGTATGCAACAACTATAATTGTATTATTATTATTATTGAGACTTGCATTATTTAGTTTTTTTAATTGAGATTTTTCCTGTAATAGCTTTCTCTCCTCTCTCCTTCCTCTTTTTTCTGTAACAGCTGCATGTGGCCCAAGAGTAATTTTTTGATTAGCCTGCCATGATTTCAATTATGTTTGCAATAAATTCTTGACTTTACATATGACTGTTTCTTTTTTGACCATAACTGGCTTGGGTAATAAAAATAAGGAGCTAACCTGCAGTTAAGGTTAGGTCCCCTGTGGAACAGTAAGCTTTAACAAAATCTGAAGATTCAAATCACCTTATGTTGCTGTAAGAGGAGACAAAAGCAGAATGTATTCTTTTAATTATTCATGTTCAAAATCCATATAGATTTTGTTTTGAAAGGCTAACTGTGATTAAAGAACAGAAGGAAAACATATGTCTAAAGCAGCACTGCTAAAAAATACTTTAGAAAAATGTTTCATTGCATAAAACCTCTCTAAATTCAGGAGATATTTAGCTCGATATTTGCGCACAACCAACAGGAAAAATGCCTGAGTCACTCCAAATGAGTGCGAATTGGCAGGTCTGCAGAGCTCAGCACTGTCTCTGTTGCCAAGTGTCATGCTTCATGCAGAAGACTCACGCATCAGGTGTCCATGTCACACTTTTATTTCACTCTGCATAAATCTCACACAGAGAAATCTTGACAAGGTTTGTTTTATGCCAACACAGTACTCCATAAGCATTTCTCTGATGGGAACTGGGAAGACCAAAAGCTGGCAGCTAGATCAGCTTAGGTGAAGTTTTGATTCCTACATCAGATACAGAAGTTATCCAGCAAACTGTGGTGCCAGTCACTGCTGGAGCCACAGCACGTACTCAGGAGCATGTGTGCGATGTCCTCAGAGCTTCCCCAGCCCCAGCGCTCACAGCCATGCTCTGCTGCACTAGCAAATCTAATACATGGTGACCTTGCTTATACTCCTGCTTTTAGGCTCTGGAGAAAACTTCTTTGTTTTTGTCAAATGAATGATATAATGAAACCTGTCATGTGGCAAACCACATTCAAACGGATTTTAGTGCGTCGCGTAACTCGTATTTTATGTTTTATTCTATTTAGTGGTTGAAGTTCAGTCTTTTATAGAACACTCACATGTTTTGTTTAATTCTGTCTATATTTCATTCTGTTTTGTCACATCTGATTAACCTCTATTTGAAACTCTTACTTTGCATTAGCACACTGGCTCTATTCGTATCTGTTTTGAGCTACGTGGATAAATCATGTGCTTGGAGCAGTGCCTCAGTAATCAAATTGTCTGCTGAGAGTGCAGTTCCAGCCTGTAATTTTTGCTGGTGCTGAACCCAGTGTAAACAGATCCTGCCCTCCTCCTCTCACACCCACTCATCCCTGCCTGTCCTGCCAGCTCTCCCCCGCTCTGCACACTCAGCTATTTATGCTGATGCAAGTGGCAAGAGAAGGGGAGACAACTGCAAACACAGGAGCTGAAGATCTGACTTGGAGCAACTGCTCTACTCTGAAAAAAAAAAACCCAACAAAACAAACAAACAAAGTCGTAAACCAAAAATCCACAAAGAAACCCCTAACTCAGTGTCGTTTATAAAATGATCTGGAAAATTCTGATGCACAGTTTCACCTGAACATCTCCAGGAGCTGTCCCGGGGGCAGGAGGAAGAAGGCAGGTAGGAGCTTTTAGATCAGCCTGGCTGCAATCGATCGCTGTGCAGACCTCTGCCCGCAGGGCACGACGGTGATGGGGGACAATGGGCACCTTAGAAGTGAAAGGTCATGATCCTGCACCTTCCCCAAAGAAGACAATTTGCTAAAGAATTCTTCCATTGCAGAGACACAATTTCAGTTGCCTTCGTATAGTTTGCTCACTATAAATCATGACATCCAACCACTATTTTGCACTATGTTTGAAGAAATATGGGTATACACTCTGCATATGATGGAACCTTGGAAATATTCCACAGCAATTTTGCATTTTGATTGCGTTTTTTTCTCTATGTATTGTCCATGAATATTACCCACTTATTCTAAAAATATTTTCTCGATATATATAAGCCATATAGGGAAGAAATCCATTCTGAGAATTACTGGAAGCTAACCACTCCACAGTCATCTAAGAGAATGGCTCTTCCATTTATAAAATCCCTGCAGTACCTACTGAGTGATTCAGACCACAGAGCTAAGCTGACACCTGCTTTACAAGACTCAGGAACCCTCTGCATTAGGCACCTCCAGGTCTTTTCCTTTCATGTGATACCAGTTCTCCCTTTGCATTTGCTGCCCCCCTTGATCCTCCCCGTGCTCAGATGCCACACACAATTTGGCTGCTGGCTTGCCAAGAACAGCTCTTGTACTAAAATGTGCCCTGCGATCATTTCCTTCAGAGAAGGAGGTTTCATCCTGGGAGTAGTAGTTTTCAAAAAGAACAGCATTTAGCAGAAAAGAAAAATCACTACTCCTTATGGTATTTTATGAAAATTCCCTGGAAGAGTATATAAGGTAAGTAACTTAGACACAATACCTTTTTAAGCACAGGATTCCTTGGAAATTTTGTTCTCCAACAGACAGAATTGTTAAATCTGCCTATGATACTTATCTCCTCCACTTGCACATTTATTTCCTTATCTCATCTTTTGAACTTTCTCCTTTAAAATCCTTTGCAATATCTCTGATTCTTGGACCAACTCAGGCAGTGAAATTATTTTCCTGGTAAAAGGAACTTTCTCCTTTAAAATCCTTTGCAACATCTCTGATTCTTGGACCAACTCAGGGAGTGAAATTATTTTCCTGGTAAAAAAGACACGCAATATCCCACACCTGAAACTTTACTAACCTGAACCAAGGTGAGATAATTTAATTAGAGAGGAATACAAGCTTCTTCATTAAGCATAATAATATCTTTTTCCCTTTTAGTGAGCATTTCTTGACTTTATTTTCACCATATGCTCTATTTTGTATGACAGTGGAAAGCTGGAAGAAGAATCACTGGTACATTACTATAGTTACGTTTGCCATGTACAGCAAAACATTCTTAGATAACACCTCTATTTGTCTGTGACACAGCAGGGAGTAAATGAAAATGTTTATTCTGACCCCTCAGCAGAAAGAACTCCTTTAATCCACTCACTGATGAGATAACACTATAGGATTACAATAATCAACTTGCAGTATGTCCTCTATTAGGGCACTAAAGATGCAGAATTTCATATCCACTGGGAAATGATTCTTCACTTACATAACACTGTCAGGCTTGTGCCCTTTGAGATCACATTTTTCACCCCATGCTGAGCCCTCAAACTGCTTCTGTATCAAATGGCTAATATTAAGCTAAATACTACAATTCTAAAAGCCTGCAACTAAAAGAAAAATTGTTCGCAATGCCCACTATTGATTTAAGTAATGGAATGATAAAGAGACAGATGTTAACAATATACTTAAGCTTCTAAGCATCCTCATAGGGGTAGAGTTACAATGAACTGCTTGTGAAGGGCTCTTATTTAAATGTAGATACAAATCTCTATCACTTCCTGCCCTAATAAATATAAAAATTGCTAACAGTGTGGGGAAAGCAATTGCTCCGTGGATTCCACCACAGCTCGTCATGACCACTGCCTAATGTCATGCAGGAATTCTCTATTTACCCCAGAATTACTGAGTTTTGTCAAAATTCAAATAAGGAAACACAGGAAGGAGGGGAGGGAAGACAAGAGAACTCAGATATTTCATTCAAACCAGGATTTTTTCCATACGCTTTTCTAAAGGAAATTTTAAGTGTCAAAAAATACATATCTTGTGCTCATTATTAAATGCTAAATACCACAGTGTTTTGAGCTGCCTTGTGGCCATTGTAAAGAAAACAGGTGTTCTGATAGATTATAAAGTGTGAGTCAGAGGATGTGCAGAACAGAATTTTAATGAGGCTGCGAGCACACAAGTCTGACTAGCCTTTTGAACATGATGCTAAATCACTGAAAGTAGTCTTAAAAGAGACAAAAAGCAAGAACACAACTAAAAAATCCTCATTAATGTACACCAAGCGAATGTAGTGTAGAAAATCATTAAGCCAGGTTTTGTAAGGCATCAGTGGAGCCAATGACCAGGAGGTCTGTGGGAGAGGAGTGAGATGCTCTGGACAAGCCCTCAGGGGTGGGATTGGCTGGTTCAGAGGGGGATTCATCATTTCTGCCTTTGGTCTGCATGAGTCCTACTGCTAAAACATACACATTTCTTAATGATTTGCTCAGCTAGGTGAAGGTCCAGTCTATGTTACAGTAACAACAGCAGAACAATCTCACCAAGCACCTAATCCAGCCCCCAGTCCCCATCTCCTCCGGTGTGAGCAGCAGATGGCACAGAGCCTCTGTGTGGGCTTGCTGACGTGTGCTCAGAGACCTTCCCAAAACAGGAGCTAAAAGCATCCTTATCACATCAGAGAACCACTCACATCGCTCCGATCGTGACATTCACACGGAGCCTCTCCAACACTTTTAAAAGATTACAAACAAAGGCACTCTCTGATTGACATTTAGGAATAAAGTGATTGTGAAAAAATGAACTAATTCTTGCAAGCCTGGTATCTCAGGAAAAGTTTTTTTCTGCCTGATAACAAAATTGCTGGCTGAAAACCAAACACAGGCAGTACTAAAAGGAGTACCTCTGGGGTGTGGGCATTACTAAAAGGAGTATGCCTGGGGGAGGTGAATGGAAAGGTGTGAAAGTGATATCCCAAACTGACACCACAGCAACTGCCCTTTAGTTTTACTCATGTGATTAAATGAAAGGATGAAGTAAAAAAAAAACACCTCACATCTCTCTGCGGGGTATAAATGAGCACTTACATGTGCACTCAGTTTTGTGACAGGGTTTGTTTTGGTATCTGTGAGCCTGAAGTTAAGCATGAATGTAAATACAGGAGTGGATCTTTAGTAAAGGGACTGCATCAGATCTAAAGCCATGTGCCAAACACGCAGAAAAAATACTCTGAGCAAAGAGATGACACTCGCTTTATATGAATTAACTATTTCAGCACAGTTCCATTAGACTGTTAATGATTCACACACTTTAATAAGGTTATTCTCTTCCTGCAAGTTTCTGTCAAGCACATGCTATCAGTATCAGCACTGTGTTTCTGCAGTTAGCTCGTCCATGCTTTGTGAAGCACACAAGTTGTTAAATGTATGCATTTTTCGCCTCCCACACACTTTTGGACATATGCTGTTTACTTTTTAAACTCCAAAAAAGTGAGCATAGAAAATTACTTCTACACAGAGGATTTCTTTAGCTCAGGCTTAGAAGCAACATCCACTTGGGCTTCTGGTGCTGGAAGCTGATGAGAAATGACAGAGCATTAACAGCAGAGGGAGGGAACTACTCCTTACTGCAAGGGCTACCTTCAAAATATCAGGAATAGAAATCAGAACAAGACAAAGAGCAGCAGTTTCCCTTCATAAAGTTCATTGTAACACTCATGGACAATCTCCTCTGATGGCACTGGATTCATGATTTCTAACACAGAATCAGGATCTACAGGTCTTGCATGCAAATGCAGAACAGACTGGCTATACTAGTTTTCAGCAGAGGGACAAGGTTTTAACCTTTTTCCTGAAGCAGAGAAGGTAAGATGGCCCAACCACAGGGATAGTCCAGAAAAAGAGCAAGTGAGAACTTTCAGGAAGTTCTCTACTGAGTAAGAGACACCCTGGTGAAAGCTACCAGTGATACTGCATTGGCACCTTCAAGGGACCTAGAAAGTGTAAAAAATCCAGAAAGCCAAGACAAAGTTTGAAACCTAAAATATCAAAAGTTGCTTGAAAAATGTGGTCACATTATCTGAGGGGGTGAACTGTGCTCTTCTGATGCCCTCGTGGACATATGACTGTATAAAAAACATTGTATGTATAATATATTTATATGTCTGTGGGAATATATATCCTATGGGTATATAAATGAAAGCAGCAGCTTCCACACAAAAGGGGTAAAGCTGGAGGACATCTCTCAACAGCAGAACTCATAAAGCATAGGGCAGGTGCATGCAGAATACTCCTAGGAGTGGTTTAATCCTTTCATTAAGCCCTTAACCTTCATACTGTATACTTTGTGTTATTTTCAGAGTTGTTTTAGTTCTGTTGTTCTTCTGGATGGATTTACACATTTTTTAGAAGAATGTCAGATTAAGTTTCTCCATATTTAGATAATTGTATAAAAACTTCAGGGATGTTTCCTGTTCACTTTCATTCTTCTCCCTGCTGTTACAGCTTTAAAAATTAGATGGAACTAAACTTGGCAAAGCCTAATTAAGAAAATTATGAAGTTCAAAAATTGCATTAAAGAAAGTGAACAAGTAAATGAAAAAGAAAGTATGTTAAAAATCCATGTTTGCATCCCTGTAAGCAGAGAAAGGATCTACAACTAAAATGCGCGCACCAACGCCTTAGTAAGTTCAAATATAATGAACCTACCCTGACTTAGAGAGAAGTGCCAGCCCACACAGCAAGCACCTCCGTTATTATAGCTTAAAGCATACATGTAGGTGGTGGGAAAGGTGACTAGAGTTTCATTTTCCTTGGCCATATACTCTGGTCTTTCTTTAAAAGAAAAGACTCACAACAATAAGAAAGTGGAAAAACCAGAGTACATTGGGATGAATACCTCTAAATTATTCCACACACCCACCTCTCCCAATCACATTCAAAATAATTCATGATGCAGAAAACCTGTGACCTGAACACACTTTCAGCACTAAAAATACGATTTATATGACTTACTTGCAATGCTCATGAACAATAAAACACATGCAGTGGGTACATCTGTATCACAAGCATTCAATCTATAACCTGCCAAGCACCTTTAGCTAATTATTTAGCACTCCTGATTTCCCCCTTCAGTGAACTGAAGATCACTGGTGCCAAGGATATTCATTCAGCCATGAACACAAGATCATCTCCGAGCACTTTCAGAGTTTTTCTCTTATGAGGCTTTTTAATGTATAATTAGGGATTTCTATACCAAGTGGATACTTGTTAGCTCTTTACAATCTGGTGCAAAACATATGTTCTAAAAAGATATTAAAGAATAGCTTGAATGGATATTTTGGTGCCTATTAGATATTCCTGTGGATACTGGACATTTTCAAGGCATCTATTTGCATACAGAAAACATACAGCCAGAAAACACGAGCACTGGAAATGCATCTTATTCTGATGAAAATAAAAGAAGCTTCATAGATATCTTTGTATCACTGGCTTTATTTTTCAAAAGGATTTTTATTTCAATTTGTAAAAATGAATCCTAAAAATCGATATTTTACAATTTGCTTTAGGAGGATAAGTGTCTCTGCTTCCAAGCCTGTTTCACTTAACCCCCTGTTCTCTCAAAATCTCTTTTAGTATAATCCAGTTGAAGCGTTAAGAATATGTATTACTGTTTCAATTATCAACAGATGGCTTCCATGCATACTTTTTTTCAGTCTCACAATCACATGAAACCTGCTCTAACAACAACTTCTTCCATGTTTCTGGTTTTCAGAGTCAAGGTGAATCAAAGGAAAGGAAGCCCTTTTCCAGATTTATGGCAAACGGGTACTTGATTTTGTTCTTACTGACTTCAGCAATAGAAGTTTCCAGGAGTAAGGCCTGGGCTCAGCACATGTAAACATTCTAAAGATTTGATGTTACTGTGCTATAGGTACTGTTTAAGTTACCTTTTAAAATAGCTCTATCGTAAATGATGCATATTTATCACTTGCCTACAGAGAGTAGGTAGGAGTTTGACAGTGTTGCCAAAGAGATGTTAGTAAACGAAAACTAAGTGCCTAAATTTTCAGTTGGAGAACAGTAACCCTTCTAATTACTGCACATCAGCTATAGCTTCTGCATAGTAAACACCAAGTAACCAGAAACTGAAAGTTAACCCTTTAGGTCAAAGAACATTTAAAATATTTAAGTGATAGTACTAGTGCAAAGGCCCTTTAAAATAAAAATGCATGAGGTTTAATAGTTCACACCCTGCCAATTCCCTAATTCAGTTCAGAATGCTCAGGTCTTCCAGGAAATAATGTCTTCCATAGCATGTAAAAGAATAATCAGAGCAAAAGGACCATGTACAGTTTTATTTTCTTTTTAAAAGTTGGTGGCTTGGCAATAACCAGTGTACGAGCATGTCCATAAATCAATTGTTCAAAGACTCAATCCAGACAACTAGCTGAAGAGAAATGTTTAATTACCCCAAAGGAATCTTTAGCTTTTCATCCCTTCCTCACTGTGATAAACTGAAAATGGCACAAACACACACCTTATTTCTGGTAACAAATATATCAGAATCTGGTCTTGTGAAAACCAGTATTCACCAAAACAGAGAGATGACTTTACAACTGACATCAGAATTGTATTGTCTTTCCTCCATCCACATAAAATAACTTCCTGCCCACTGGGTCCCAGAGCTCCAGGTGGGAGCTGTACTGGGAACCCCATAAATCTCCCTTTGGACCACAGAGAGATCCAGCACAGCACCACTTGGCCATGCAGGGCATTCTGTCTGGTTTTCATGACTTCAGAATAGAGCTAGAGGCAAGTGAGTCATTGACACTGGTGTAGTAATGCCAACAGACTAGTAAGTATGCAAGGTTCCCAATTCCAGTCACTACACACTAAATGGTCCCCCAAAGTTTGCTCTTAAATGAAGGAAAACATACAGCAAGATGTAAAAAACATCCCTCTTTTTTTTTTTTTTTTTTTTTTTTCAGACATCACATTCATAAGCACAAATAACATCCACAGAATTTCCATATTTGAAGCACAGCCAAACTGGTGCAGCAGGAAACAGCTGTAACACAGCCTGCTGGATGTATTCATTTTTGTTTTCTGAGCATCATTCCAGTGGCACAAATGATATTTCCCACATGTCCTCACTCTGCAAAAATGATGATGGAAGCTTCATAAATTACTGATGCACTGCTTAGACATACTTTATAAAATTAATAAATTCTTCATGAAGCAATGGAATGACGTGAAAGCTTCCAATAGAGATTATATGTAGGTCTTCCTTGGGTAGTTGCTAAAAAGAAAAGCCCCTTTAGAATTGAGATTAAGATGGACCAACTTCACAATTAGACAAAGCGCTCACACAGCAATGAAATTAGAACAACTTCATTATTTTCCAGCACTCTGAAGAAGAAGTGTGCACAAAAGACTAATAAAAGCTACACAGCAAGAATGTAAAAGAAAGAGGAGAATCAAGACGGCAATGGGTAAAGATGAGATTTGGCTTGAATGCTGGTGTTCAGCAGCACAGACTAGGAAAAATAGGCCTCACTTTACCTTCTATCCTCTCTCCTGGAAAACTGTCAATTGAAAAAGTAACTGACTTTACAGTACATTAATTAGTGCATATTGTGCATTTAAGGACAACTTCAAGTTTCCACTTGGGTTACAAAAATTCCACAAAGTCTGTAAAGCACATACTAACATATGCCCTCATCTTTTTCCATGGGGTGTAAATTTTTCAGCCTTAGAAAACTCAGACAAGCAGTACACAAGAAAAAACTGAGAGAGTTACACATTAAATAAGTATTAAAATAATTTGAAATTATTTAAAGGAAGATGAGCTCTGCCTTCTCTCAATGGATGCTAGCATTTAAGAAGTTCATATTTTCTTTTCTTCTCCTAAATGTCAGATGTTTCCTGCTTATTAGTTTCATCTAAATACACTGGACAAACCCAAACCTGCTGCTCAGCTAATCCTGCATGGCTAAAACACACAAACAGACTGAAAACAGTCCATGCTCTTCTGCAGTGGGTTTAGAAGCAATACACCATTTCCAAATAGAAGTCATTCACCAAAGCTTTCCTTATGTCAGAGCAAAATAGAGAATGAGGTAGCAGCCAAGGCAGCTCTATACAAATGCCCATTAACCATGCCATGAAAGCTGATGGTCCTCAGCTCTAACCCTGGGCAGTGCAGACTGCAGCTGAGACCCCTCACTCCAGACACACTCCAGGCAGCTGGCACAGAGGCTGTACTGAGAGAATCCTTTGGGACAACAGGACCCAGACAGAGTGAGACACAGTCACTGAGCACCCTGATGCAGTGAGGTGTGTCAGCACGTGCGCAAGGTGCAGCATGTGCAGGGGACTACAAAGGGTCTGCAGAGATGTTTCAATAAAATGTACACTTACTAGCTTGGCTAGACTGGATGCCTGATTATGAAAGCATCTGGCAACCCTACTGCAAACAAGGCTTGTATGTGACTGCCCTCAGTGGAGCTCAGCAAGTTGGCTGAAGAATGCAAATGCTCTCAGGGTAAGGGCCTCAGTTGTTTGCCACAGGCTTTTCCTTGCTACTTGCTTGGATTAGTATCAGTCAGAAAATCTTAAAATCCAAATGGAATCATGGTGCTTTGTTTCCAAAAGCATCATCATACACATAGGACAATCACTCATGCTGCAGCTAGCTCATAGCCATGACAGGCTCTGTTGTTTTATTTAACCGCAATTATTGCCATCATTCCTGCAATGCCATAAATAGGCCTGGCACTTAAAATATTAGTTTCTTTCTCAAGTTTCTCAGATGCACAATTTCAATATTGAGCTGTTTACGGTTACTAGATGCTGTAAGTTCCTCTGCTGTTTCTAGGAACCATTTCTTTTAACAACATATCCAAATGTACCTTAGAATGAACAGTTCCACATAGGAGAACTTAGTTCCTTTAAATATGCAATGCATAGCAGAGACTGTTCAGAATATGAGGGAGATCATATTTGTAAACCCACCCATACACTTGGGATAAATGCATATTTTAAAGACTACTAAAATGGATGTACTTTAGATTGTGGAATTGAGGACTGAATCCAGTGAGGAAGATGAGATGATTCTGATTAAAAGAAAAAATAGTTTATTGAAAGTTTGCAAACTGGAAAGAAGCATTATACCCAACATTCCATAAATGACTGTGATAGTTTTGGATGGGGTAGAGTTAATTTTCTTAACAGTATGGTACAGGGCTGTGTTTTGGATTTGTGATGGAAGTGGTTTAAAATCACAAGGATGTTTTAGTTATTGCTGAGCAGTGCTCATACAGAGTCAAGACCTTTCCTGCTCCTCACCCCACACCAGCAGTGAGGAGGCCAGGGGTGCAGATGGGAGGGGATACAGCTGGAACTGCTGACCCCAGCTGGCCATGGGGATGTCCCATACTGTATGGCATCCTGCTCAACATATAAACTAGGGAGAATAGAAAGGAAGTGAGGGCGTTTCAGAGTGATGGCATCTGTCTTCCCAGGTCACCATTATGGTGATGGGGTCCTGCTCTCCCAGACGTGGCTCAGCACCTGCCCATGAGAAGCAGTGAATGAATTCCTTGTTTTGCTTAGCTTGTGCACATGTTTTGGTGTCATTATGAAACTGTTTCTACCTCAAATCACAAGTTTTCTCACTTTTACCCTTGTGATTCTCTCCCCCATCCCACCAGTGGGCAGTAAATGAAAGTCTTTGTGAGGTTTAGTTGCCAATTGGGGTTAAACTATGACAGTCCTTTTTGGTGCCCAATGTGGGGCTCAGAGGGTTTGAGATAATGACAGATTTGATTGGAATGTGCTAGATGGAATTTATAGCTGTCATTGCAGTTTAGCTATTAATCAGCAGGCTGCTGTGCTTGCCACGGGGCTCACTTGCCTGACTGTCTATTAGAGTCCAGTGCTTGTCAGTGGTTGCTTTTTGCTCTCGCTGCTCCCTGCAGTGCTGTGCCACTTATCACCTTACTCTGCTGTGCCTGGGAACATTTTGATAACAGCAATGGCCACGCGCCGGGGCTGGCAGATGGCCAGGGCATCACTGCTGTGTCTGTGCTGCTGTACTGGACAGGCTGGAGCTCCACTGTGAACTCAAATCGAAGGGACTGTGACCTGTGGATGAGTCTATGCAGGAGTGGGACACCCTCAAGTGCCTGTGGCTGCGATAAGCCCACAACAAAGCAAGTACATCTCAAAGCATCTGTGGCTGTGCGTGAAGTCACACTGGAGCACCTCAAAACCCGTGGCCATGGATAAGCCAATGGTGAAGCAGATACACCCCTGGAAGAACTGCAGCCAGGTAAGGCCAGGTGGGAGAAAGATTACTTCTGAAGGGACTGTGGCTGGGAGCAAGGCCACACTGCAGCAGGTGCACCTTGAGGGCACTGGGGCCCATGGATAAGGTCATGCTGGAGAAGATGCATCCCAAAGCCACTGTGGCTGTGGGTAAGTCTATGCTGCAACAGTACTGTGTATTTATAGAAGCATTCAGAGTTCATTATTTCCAAACTACTTCTTTCACAAGTAAATTAATACAACATTCAAACCACTACAAATAAAATTCCTGTGCAGAACATATGCTTGGCATATCAAAGTTACTCAGGAGAGCGACAAATTACATTTTTTAATTATTGTTGGCAGGCTAAAACTAGAGAAGCCTTCTGCAGCCTCCTTTGATGAATATTTTGAGTTGATACAAAGGTCAAGGTCAAAATGTGGTCATCACATCTTAATGAGGACCTTGCTTCCAGAGGAACCCCCAAGTGAACCCATCCCTGAGTGCAGCCACTTAGAAACATTTTTCTCTAACATGAAGCCAATCTGAAGTTCAAACACCTTTACAACCATAACAAGGAGTGATACTAGTCTCCAGCAGAAGGTGAGTAGAAACAGATTTAGGAATAGGCTAACTTTTTTAAATGATTTTCCACCAACCTTAATGACAAACACTGAGAAGCCAAAAGCTTGGTGTCAGCAAAGACATAGGTCTGAGAAAGAGGGAAAGGAGAGGAAGAGCTCAGTCTAACACTAGTGGTACAAGGCTTTGACATCATGTTGTATGTTTCCAAAGAAATGATACGTGAAATCCCATGATGTCCCTACAAAGCCTGTATGCTGTCCATACATAGCAGGCAACACCTATCCATGGTACAGTCACACACAAACAATAATTCTCTAGCTACAGACTGCAAAAAACTGACCTCATCATCCTTCCGGGGAAACTACCCTACCCACAGGGGAGTCAGGGCCACAGGGACAGAGAGATGATTTCCTTAGCCAGTGACATTATTGAAACACTTTCCAACTGAACAAGAGACTGTGCCTTCACAGACTGCTAGGATTAACACTCTGTATTATTGCTTTGTTTTGCAGAAGGAGCTCTGAAGGCTTCCTAATAGTCATGTGCCATGAGTACTCACATACTTGTACATGCTTATGGATGTGCAATATGCCCCTGGAGCCACCCATTTCCTTAGCCAGTGACATTATTGAAACACTTTCCAACTGAACAAGAGACTGTGCCTTCACAGACTGCTAGGATTAACACTCTGTATTATTGCTTTGTTTTGCAGAAGGAGCTCTGAAGGCTTCCTAATAGTCATGTGCCATGAGTACTCACATACTTGTACATGCTTATGGATGTGCAATATGCCCCTGGAGCCACCCAGGGGAACCTGTTATGGTGTAGGTGGGAACACGCTGATAGCATCATTCTGGAGTACTTATATCTTAAAAAAAAAAAATGTACTAAAAGAATCTAAGAATGGCCTGGCTGGTCCAAATGAATATAAGATGCTAGGGTACACAACAGAGCCTCATGCTCCTGTGCCACAGAAAGACTTGAAGCTGCCCAGTGTGAAGAAAATGACTCATTTTCTATGTCAATTCAAGGAGGTCATATCCAGTCTTATGAAAACACATAGCATAATTCAATGTAGACAGAAAAAATGAGAGCCAGCTTCCTTGAAGGCTTCAATACATCCCATCCTCTGCAACACAGAATTCTTTTTTTCTGCTGCAGAGTTCAATGCAATAGCTTGTTTTGGGTTAGAGACTAAAAAACACAGCCAACAAGATCATCTTGAACTGTCTGACAGGGCTTTTTTTTTCCCTTCTGAAAGCCACAGATTGTGATCATCTATCAAGCCATCCTTCCTAATTTAATTGGGTTGTAGTTTACACTCACAACAAACATTAAAGTTAGAGTAATGAGTTTCAATCACAAGACTCTAGCAAAAAGGTTAATTTATACAGGTAATTAAAGTCACCACCTTACTGTCCTTTCATTGTTCTTGGTACTGTACTAGAAACATTATCACCAGAGATCTTCTCATAATATTAAAAACTTCTTCAAAGAAAAGCAGCAATTTCTCTACCTGAAACCAGTATCAGGTTTCACTGCACCCAAATGAAGTGAGAAGAGCACAATACTGACTTCTTTTACTTATCCAATTTTTTTAAAGATCAAATAATACCTTTGTAAAGGGCTGCTAGCAACTTTCTATGTTTTAATAATGTTTTAATAGTATTAATAATTAAGTAGTGATTTTAAATGTAATAAACCCCATATACATCTTTGGACCAAATGATTAAACAGGTGCAGGCCCAAACTTAAGCAAATTTAACTTGGCATTCATTATTTTACTTAATTTAGAATCAAGAGTGCGTATAATGTTCAAAATGCTAATTAGCAATGTGAAAATAAAATCTTAAAATGGTTTCAAAGAGTAACTTTTGCACGATTTCTGAATTAACCTAAGCCAATCGCTTCTTCCTCCTAAGAATTAAACAAGAATTCAATTAGACAAAGCCATTAAACTGGCAGCTTTAAGAGCAACTCTTGTTTTTGCATTTGAATATAAACACTTATCTTAATACCAAGCTAGGCACCGTTAAAGTCCCTTGTATTCAAGAGAATCCTTGACTCTTGTTATAGGAAGCAATTTTGATATCAGGAAATCAGCCGCTTGATTATTTTTTGTTTATTTATTTATTTTTCCAACTAAATTAGTATTTGCCAAAACACTTCAGCATAGAAAACAGCTTTATTATGAAATCACAGCCAGTTGGTTCAGACTTCTTACAATCCCCAGTTCATGTAAAATGTCAGGTTTATACACTTGTAAGTAATCTGAGTAATCAGTACCAGAAGAACCTGGACAGAGGATCCACATTTTTTTCATGGGATCAGTAAGGACTTTTCAAAATAAAACACTTGTAAAAACTGCATTCAAATGAGGAAGGAGAAACACTGACTGTCCCTATTATTCTGAGACCCCAGAAGGGAAACCTTTTCCCACAGTCTCACAAAGCACTGCTCGTACTTCATCCTGCCATGTGTATGGGAGCTGGACTGGAAAAATGATAACCGAAACCTGTCGGTGTGTGTGAAGGTGAGAGGAACTACAGACACTGTTCTGCTTCACATATCTCTAAAAATACCAGATAATTAGTACATTATTGGTTGCTTCAATTGCTATTGATGTGGAGTTTTTCCTCAGGACCAAGCAACAGTAGAACCCGCTCACCCTACAAAGGAGAGACATCTGAAAGAAAAGACAAAGAACCACCTGTTGCCCCTTCTCTGCTAAGCAGCACTCACTTCAGAAGAACACCTGACATTTGTACGTACAGAAAATGAAATTAAAAAGCAGTGTCAAAATAACAAACAGCAGGACACCTACTGTCCATCACAGCACGTCTGGAGTCATGTTGCTACCGGGGGAACAGCACAACACGAGAGAGGAGGAAGAGTGAGATGCAGCACTGGTCCCTGTGCTCCTCTCTGATCTCCTTTTCTGAGAAAGTGCACAAGTTTATGTAAGGGGGAAACAGCCATGAAAAGTCCAAGGAGAGAAACCCTGAAAAGCAGCAGCATTAACAAGCCAAGGGAAGACTAGAAGAAAGCCAAGCGGATAAGGGCAGGAAAGGAGCCAGGCTAGAACGGACAATTAGCTGCAAGGCAGAGAAAACCCAGTCAAAATCTCAGTAACACTCCTCCAGCGACAGAAGCTCCCAGTTTTGTCTGCCTTTTCAGCTGCTCCAAAGGGGTTTGCTCTTGCTGCAAGAGAATGGAAGCAGGAAGGTGTCACACTGGCCTGCTAGGAAGAATCTTTGCATATTAACAGGTAATTAACACCAGCAGTTTATTCCCCTCCAGGTCAAGGGAAGGCAGCACTTTGCAGAAGAGGCTGCTCAGTGCTCTTCTCTCCCCCCTGCACAGGCAGCTCTGGAATGTGACCTCTGGTATCAATCACCAGTGTCATGAAGAAAAGTAAAGTAGTTCTGGTGCCCAGTTTCCCTGTCTGACAAGTATGGGTACTGCATTTCCCTGGAAAAGCAAGGGTATGTGTTTCTCACTGTTGTGTTGTTTTGTGTTACAGTGTTTTGCTTTTCCATAAAGCCACATTCCAGCATTGTTGCAACAGGTTCATTATATTCGATTTTAATAAGCATCTTGGTTTAAGCTCTGCTTGTATGAGATTAAACTTTCAACCTCACCTCCACATTTTCTGTTTTCAGCCAGGAAATACCAGACTGCCCATGGTAGTCATGAATTTTGCTTAACCTCTATGATAGTTTTGCCAATATATCTTAATTTATTATTAACTATTAGTTATGTGTTCTGCACCCAATATATGCAACGGTCTTGGTGGTTATGGTTGCAGTGATTATCCCAGCCCTCAGGAGTTCATTGTGAGGAATTCTCCTTACACAGACTGCCAGGCAGAAACCACTGGCTCTGCACAAACCACACTGAAGTACCCAGGAGACAACAGTGAGGCATGCTGGGGTGCCATCATCTCCTACAGAAGAGCTTGTGGACATGTCACCCAGCTCTGCTCCTTGTGCTGCTTGAAAGCATGTGACAGAGGCACCTGTGCCAGGTTACAGCACTGATGCACTTCTGCCACATTGTGGATCTCTGTGCCAATGAAGTCAGTGATAGCCTCTCCAACCCACTCCTCACCCAGCTCAGAGAGTCCCACTTGGGGTGAGAGTATCAGGGAGAGGCCAAGGGTAGCACCATTCAGCCCAGAGGGACATTCAGCCTCTTGGCCAAGGGATTCTTTACCCCTATTGGATTTTACAAAACACAGAGTGTCCTATTCAATATAAATGCAGAAAATACATCAATTTAAGTAAGGGTTGAAAAGTTTATGGATTTATCTATTTCAGCATTTCGGCTACTCTGAGCAGACAATGCTGAGGTTTTTCAAACAGCTCAGTAGTGCACTGCAGACAGCCACCCAGCTCAAAGGTGCCTGTCAGGACACCTTCCCACCTGCTGCTCCAGCAGGAGATAAGGAAAATGAATGTTTTTTCTTCCTGGTTCCTCAACTTCACATTGTCATATCAGGAGTTCAGGGACTTCTCCCAGTGGATGTTACTGGTCAAGAGACAAGTATAATAGTCTGGCAGCAAAGAGAGTGCACATTTGTGTTCAAAAAATTCTCTCTATTTTGTGACTTGCTTAGGATTTGATGCACAGTCATCACCTCTCCCACAGTCACAGTGTTTTGGTTATTGGGAGAACCACAACCACATGAATGCAGAAATGACCGAACCACATCCAGCCTCAAACTACTGTATGCTCCAATCCACACAATTGTGAGAAGAAATAAGAAAGTGGAATTCAGTTAGACAAAACAACGAAGGGAGAAAGGAAACTCAAAGGCAATTCTTCCTGATCAGAAACCTGGACATGGAAGAAGAATAAAATCTCAATTTTAACCAGAGATTGTGCTTCGGGGTGTTTCCCAGATTTGTCTAACTTCAGTATTTCTACAATCCTGTGCTGTATTGGAGCCCTCAGTCACTGCTTCTCATTGCCAGGTTAAAGAAGAGCTCATGTGCAGAATGCACATGATTTTTCATACTATGGCTTTAAGACAAGCTTCAGGAAACATAACAAAAAGGAAAATCAATGTTGTGTAGTATTTAGGTTCTGCATATCTAAGTAGCCATGATGAATTAATCACAGCAACAATGAACTGCAGGGGGAAAAAAAAAGTCAAAAAATACATTGAACTTTCAAATTTTACATTGAAGCAAAATAAATGCCTCAAGTTATTCAGTACAATTACCATAACACTATTTTGGCTGTGCACAGTCAGTTAAATAAGATTCATTTAGCAACTTTTAAATATCAATAAGAAGCAAACATCTTCATGTGTAGGCCAGGCTCGCTCATTCCTGTGCTCTGGAGTGTATTCAGAAATGATTTCTTCAATTAGCCAGACAGAGTGTCTAACGAAGGCCCTACTTCTCATTAAGGATTATTTAATCACATGTGGAGATTGGAAGGCATTTTCATCGGCATTTTGGAATTCCTGATTAATTAAGAGATGCTTAAAATGTTTTTCAAACGTATTTTCACCCCACAATAATACCACAGAATTTCCTGTATCCCGATTCATTTCTCTACTACCATCAAGCATAGGAAACACGCTAAAGTTTTCAGATGTGCCAACAGACCTCCACCTACAGTACTCACCACTCTGAAGTCTGCAACAGGAACACGAAAAACAAGTCCTTACAAAATTACAGAACCAATCCTGCTGTACAATTCCCCTTTGTCTTATAACAAGATTGGCTTTGCATTTTAAAATCTGTAAACCTCTAGTAGTATTATACTTTATTAGCATTTTGCAACTTAAATCAATACCTTCAAAAACTACAACAGAAGCAGTATTTAGAGTTTTAGCTGCAATTTACTGTTGCCTTATTATCATCTTCATTCCCACCTATGAAAGTTTATAGTACAGCAGGTAAGCTGATACTTTCTCAATGATCTGTCCTGAAACCCATACAGAAATGCATTATACAACAAAAAGAACTCCCATAAAATACTGTTTTGACTCCAGATAACACAATGAAGAAGAGATGAAACTTGCAGCTTAAGCACCGGAGTAAAATATATAAAGCAATAGCTGTCAACATATTAACAAGAACTTAATCTTTTGAAAATAAGAAGGAGAAATGAAATCAGAAAAACTATTCCCGACAGCTACAGTTACAAGTGACACACATAAACCCTGTTTATTGTTCCCTTCCCATGTGAGCTGGTATCTTGTATATCCCATTGCTTGGGAGTTGATTATGAAAGCAGTGCTGGGGTCTAAGATTTTCTTACAACTACTCCTCTGTTTTAATTCCCACATGGAATGCAGAAATAGGTCACACCAGTTCGCACAGTGCTTTGCTGAGCTAATTTGGCATACTAACTTCCATTAGCAGCACACTAAATTCGCCTGTAATACATCACAAGCTGCTGACACTTTCATACATAAAAATAATTGCTTTTAAAGAAAGTATTGCTGCATCAGTACTAAGTTATGGAGTACTAAGTAATTCGTGAGAAGCTCATCTGAGAAGTCTACCACATGGCAGGGTTTCCCGTTCATTTAAATAAACACAGCTGAAACGAGAAGTCTCACACTCTAAGTATTCCTCTTCCCTCTACTATTATTTCCATATATCATCACGAATACTGAATGAGCTTTAGCAAATACAGAGACTGACAAACTGCATTGCTCTTGGTGAGATAAATCCTTCCTTCAACAGCCTCATAACCACGTTCCTTTTCTGCCTTATCTCCTACTCTATTCTGCGCCTGTTCAGGCCACTATTTTCTCTGCCAGACTTCCAAATCCTTTGCCTTTCTCAGCTCCTGTCCTTTACTTTCCCTTTACTCCCATTACCACTCCTGCTTGTCCATATTTTAGCTTTATTTCCTAGATACATGAGTGTGTTACAACACCTAAGAGCAGGGTAACAGTTATAAACAAATACTAGTGCTCCGTACCTGATGTGCCATTCCTGATGTGCCTGTCATACACACATCATTCCAGAACTTGGGCACAAGACATTGAAGTAAATTCACCAATATCAGTGATTTTCCCAGGTCCCATAACTAGACAGCAATGTCATTAACAACAGCACATTTTCTGTGACATTTTTGCCCGAGTCCTTTTCCCCTGAACTGATAACAAGAATAGAAAACAAATTACATGGTCTATACACTTAAGTGATTTGTAATGGATTCATTTCACACCAAGATGTGGTAAGTAACACCATCCAGCACACCAAGTCAGTATCATAGAGTTTGTGATCAAATGTGAACAATAACTGTACAAAATGCAGGTAAGAGATCGAGGAAAACTGCCAGAACTCTCCCAGTGCCCCTCAAAGCCAGCCGAGACCGAGCAGCTTCCCTGAGCATTCAGAGTGGCAAAAGCCCATGGAAATTTAGTTACAAAGCCTTGGTTGTGAAATGGGTAAACTATCCTGATTCCTCGTGGGGAGTAAAGAATCCATCTTCAAAGGCACAGCCCTGGACAGGCCAGAGGGACTGGGAAAGCTTGTGGGCTGGTTGCAGCAGCTGTAAGAGTGTACTATTACAGTGTACTCAGAACTGAAAAAATGACCCCAACGACCAAAAAAACAACCAGATGTTTGTGAAAAGAGATCTTACCCCATTTTGAAATTGGTTTCCTTGATTTCTCTTGGTAAAGGAAATGGAATTGTCTCAAATTGGGAAAGGAGTACACGGGGTTAAGTCCCATGCAAATCCATTTTCTTTGGCTCTGAAATCTCATAGAGTCTAAAGAGACAGAAGACACTTCAGGATGTCAAGTGAGGGGATTCCCCAGAGCAGTCTTTACAGATGACCTAAATGCCTAGTGTTGTTAGTTTTATATGATGGAATAGCCTTTGAAAAGGTAAAATTAAGACAAATGACTAGGAATTGCAAAGCAGTATTATTCATGCTACAAAATGCCCGATGGTGTAGAATAAAAGGAAAAGCACAAACTGAGGAAGGTATCTGTAAGTACAACAATCTGAACTGAAGAAATACAGAAATAGCACCCATAAAAGATTACTCAAAAAGAAGAGCTTACCAATTTCAGATAAAAAAAAATTTTGTTCCCTGTGACAAAGCACCTAGAAAAGGAATTACTTCAAACCGAAGTTGATCGAACAGGGCAGTTCTCACCAGGTACACAACAGTTACTTAACATGTTATAATGGTAATGCTAAAGAACAGAAACGTTTCCAGCTGAGTTGGGTTCTGATTTATTTTATTGTTGATATTTAATCATCCTTTCACTTCCTTTTCCACTGAGGAAGCTGAGATAAGAGAACTGCAGGACCACTCAGGTTAGCAGGGAGCTCCAGAGATAACCTCCAGCGAGCTGCTGCACTCAGGGTCAGCAGAGCCTGGGACCAGCTGGCCCAGGGCTTCACCAGGTGCTTCCCAGGGCCCTGCAGGGACTGAGATTTCCCCATTCTCATCTGGGCAACCTTTTCAGCAAAATCCCAACCAAATCTAAAGAGAAAAAGGTATTAATGTTCACAGATTATGAAGAAGTTGTGCAGAAGTTCTGAGGCTTATAAGTGTATTTTCAGTCTGATTTCTATAAAACTACCTACAAACAGCAAGTAAGTGTGTCAATGTATGCAGCCTCATGTCTCCCACCTAAAGAGCTACCTGAGCTAGCTAAAGCATTCTGCAGTCAGAATTTCTCTGTGGGAGTTTTTACTTTATTTAGGAGGAAAAAGGGAGCAAACAGAATTTTAGGAGGAAAAAAAAGTGCAAAATTTCTATTTTTTTCTTGTCTAGACTTTTTCAATCTCCACTTATGATGACTGATAGAAATGGTGCATGTGTGAAACTGATACCATTGCTTACACTGAATCAGGATGACTACCTGAGCAGATTTCTCTGAAAATTGTGCATAATCCTTGGCCTAACTAATATACAAATTAAAAACCTAACACTGAAAGCAAAGGACTTAGCTTCTTGTGCCTTCTTTGACCAGACTCAGCAGTTATGACACACATTACCAAGTTTTCATGCTTGCTGAAACGTTAAGGAGGAAGCAAAATAAATATTTCATGTATCTTAAATGTTGACACTTGAGAAACACATAGTATAGGTACACAGGATATGTTGTGCCCCTGTGAAAGGCTGAACCTATTATTAGCTTAGAACTCTCCAACACTGGCCTGCTTCATTTCTCAACCCTAAACCTGCATGAATCCTATGGGAGCTTTTGCACTAGTCTAAGACATTATGATTTTGTAAAGCTGTGTATCCTAAGGGAACTCAAAGCACTTACAGCACTACAGACTGAGAACATCTCTTTCCAGGTTTGGGGCAGGAAATTTTTTAGGGATAGGATTGATAACTACCAATACCACCCACTCAGAAATCTTCCTTCTTACAAGAGGAAGGGAAAACTTTGCTTACCTAAGTCTAAATAATCTTCAAATCAAAATGAAAAAAGAACAAATAAAAACAACACATGAGAATGAGTTTACAAGTTCACAGTCACAGCCTGGTATATTGATTAGAACTTCCACCAGATGGTTACCTTTGATTTGTTTTTGAAAATGCATCACTTGAAGAATCAAGCAATATTTAATCCTGGTATTATGTTTCTTATTAAACTCCTAGCTGGTTCTACACTTGTGGATTACTATGATTTTGAGAAGTACAACCACACAGTAGAAGAAGCTTCACAAACTCCTCAGCAGACAAATCCCTACTTCTAAATATTATACTAACTCCTGCTCAGGAAATTTTATCCCACTGAACCCTCTTTTATTAGAAACTTTATGATTATAAACGTCAGCACAGTTTAAACTGTCTGAACACTTCTCTCATAGAAATATATTAGCTCTATTTTACTGTAGCATTCTGCATGGGCTCAGCTTCAAATCCTACTCAGAACAGTTATATTAGCAATAACACAAATGACACATAATTGGATTTTTTTAGTCTGCTAGTCTTCCCCCCCACTAGCAGAACACATAGAAACCTTTTCATTATTAAAACCTTTCATTCTTTTTTCTCTTCTTTTTTTTTTAGTCTGCTTATAGAATTCCAATAGGCAGAGAATACTCTATAGCACATTTGCTAAACACCAACTTAGAGAATATATGTAAAGCTGTTAGTAAGTCTGAAAAGAAATGGTATACATTCACTGTGTTTGAGAATGTGCTATAAAAGAGTGATGTAGTGGGTATGTAATTACATTATTTCCCTTTGAATATAGATGGTACTAACAAAAGGTTTTTACTATAGATAATTAGTGCATGAAATTCCTTTTAAGCATGACATGATAAAGAGTTAAAATGTCAGGTTTTCTGCATAGATTGGAACAGAACAGCTATTTTCTCAAAGATATTGCAATGCCTTTTGCATAAAAATATTTACTTGGAGTAACTGTGATTATTTATCATGTACTATCATACTCCCCTGTTTGTGAATTAAGCTATATTACAAAATGGATATCAAAATGACCAACTCAAAATAAAATGCTCTTTTTACTTTTGAATGAATTCCATAAAATTCAGTGTCAAAAGTATTCATATCCTGACATTTCTACTTCTATTTAACAGAAAACTGAGTCATTGAACCTGATGTAAATAGTTCTAATTTTACCTGGCCTTACAGTCTAGTCATAGTGCTATAAAAAATTAGTTGTAAAAAGTTGGACTGATCTTCCAAACAGGATCATGGAAGGGAATCTGACTCCTACAGCTCGTCATGGCCATCAGCACAATATCCTAACATTATGGCATTGGGCAGACAGAATCCTCCAAGCAGCAAACTTGTGTAAAAGAACCTGTTTGGAAAAGGAAATACATAATCTGTCTTTAAGGCAACTTCCTTTAATGAAGAGAATTATTAGTCTCTCTCTTTGAATTCTTTGGGGATTCTAAAGATTCTGACTTGCATGATACACAGAGTCACCTTAGGTGAGATTCCCTTCCTACAGCGCAAACCCAAATGTAGTAACATTCTGGTAACTCAAAGAAATTCAAAGTAAGAAATAAACCCCAAACTGATCTTAAAACACAAAGAGGGAGAAATGCAAAATATGAACAAAATCACATATGGAGAAAAGAAAGCTAATCACTTAAAAATCGAAGTATTAATCACAAATAACTGTTTGGTTAATAGTTGGTGTTGTTTCTCCTCCCCTTACACCCCCCCCCCCCCCCCCAAAAAAAAAATACCCCAAGAAAAGACAGCACGAGGTACTTCAGGAACATCAACATTCTTCAAACGAAGGTCATTTACTCCAGTTGTATAAGCCATTTTTTCCCTCTGCTCCATTAACAATGTAATTATTTGTGGAAACCAACCATTAACTTTGTGTATTTATCACAGCGAGAACCTGAGTCCAATCTTTTTATGCTTTTTTTGAAATCTCCTCAAGATTTTTGACATTTTGGAATGAAATGAGTGAGTGGGTGGGTTAATGTGCACCTGAGCAGCTGCACTAACTTTGCTGAAAGCTTCACAATAGCTGTCCCAGCCCTGTGTGTGTGACTGGCACCCAGCACAGCTCTGGAGCTGTGCAGTGAGGGGCAACAGCACCAGCCCAGCAGCCCTGGAATCAGCTCCAGCACCTCAACTGGCCAAAGGGCATCACAATTCAAGGAAAATAACCTATGAAATTATAGAATTTTAAAACTCTTCAAAGTGAAAAAAAGACCCCTCAAGTTTTCAGCACAGAAAGGGATCCAATCTCGTGTCTGCCTCTAGGATTTTGGGCATTCCCTTCATGTTTCTCATCCATACACTGCAGAAGAGTGAAATATGTGAAGATTCCAGTACAGCTCTGGGGCAGCACATGAATATCTACAAGAAGACAGATTTTAGAAAAGTAAAAAGAAATAAATCTATTGATTCCTGCAATATTACAAAAGGCACATGTGTAGGTTAATCCCAAATCAACTGGGCATTTATTAGCAGGACAATTTCCAAAGTTCACTCCATTTGGGTCCTTTGCCATTATTTACAACTAAGAAACCTACAATACCATTTGTAAACGAGTCAAACAGCACAAAAATACCCTGAAGATACCCGTTTGAGAAGAAACTGGGGAAACTGGGAAAAACCACCTTAGTATACAAGTTCCATATTTACAACACAATGCAACATCTATATATTAAAAATACATTGGAAAGTTGCAAATGGCAGCACATGAAAGCACAATAACTGAAAGTTTTAACCACAGCTACAACTTGACTGTAACTAAATTCTGATAGTTTTATATAATCAGGTTTTGTTTTGATATGTGAAACATAAGAGATAATTTCTAAATTGTCATGAAGGTGAAATAATATTTAACGTTTTTACTACAAAGACAAGAGCTACAAGAATGAATCACTTGTTCAGAACCAGAAACAGATAAATAGAACAGTCTACGAGATATTTGATAAGAGATTCACACGTGCTATTTGCCAGAGCCAAAAGCAACACTTGTTACAGTTTTTCTGTCTTCATTTGTATGTGTGATTTATTCAGGAGACAAGTAGGTGATAAATTATCCATAAACTTAATTTTAGCTACCGAGCATAGAAGGGTTTTGCAGATTACCTGCAGGTGATTTAGGTAACTCTCCGTGTACCTAACACGCTATCACACACACTGCTGGCACATTTCCTTGATGAACAGCATCAGTGATGAGCAGCTAAAACCCCCTGACAACATGAACTCTATTTGTGCCACCCTGTTCTATACGTTAATATGTGCAAAAAGGCTAAATACAGTGAGAGCTGGTGACACAGCTGGTGTCACATCAGTGGGAGGTAACTGCCCAACTTCTCTTTTCATTGTCAGCCACTTCAGAGAACTGTCCTCTTTTGCATCTTTGAGCAAACTAATCCAAGTATGCTGATAAATACTCTCCCGGTCAGAGGATGTGTGTTAAACAGAGCGAGAACTAAAGGAGAACTTTTTGCGGTTTGTTGTGATGCTGCAGTTAGCACCTGATGCTCCCTGTGGAATGACACCTGGTCCCACTGTCTCCAGCGGGAGACTCTCAAACCACAGCTGCTGCCATACATGCTTTAAGCACATCCCGAATTCCTGGGACTCTACCTATGGAGCAAGTTGCTAGAAATTTGCTGTTACTATTGCGCCTCTGATCATCAAGCAGATTTCCAGCCCTGTGGCTTGTGTCTGAGTAAAAACACTGCTCCCACTGAGTTCCTGCAATACCTGCCTCTTGTCATTCCTGAATAGTTCAAAAATACCCAAACCCCACGATGAGTTTAGTAAAGTTTTTTTATTGTCGCTGATGACTTGTATCATAAAAACATTTTTTCTCACAGAGATTTTTTTCAAAACAAGACAGTGTGTATTGTGAAATCAAATAAAAACTAAGTTCACTTGAAGAACTAGGGCAATTCAAAGCAGCTGCTTGCTTGTCACTTAGGAATGTGATGTTCAATGGTATGTACATTAAAGTACTTGAAAAAATATATTTTGTTTTCCCTGCCATTGTTCCCATACTCAGAAACACGCAGAGTCTCACTGACTGCAGAAAGAACTCTCTCGGCTTTGATTTACAGACTTTTCCTTACCAGGGTGACTGATACTCTTTTTGTAATTGTACACATCTATTTCAATACTGCACTTTAAATCATTAGCTTAATAAATATTTTTTCTGCCTATAGCACTGATAGGTATAATCAAATAGCTCCAGTGGATTAGCCTTACAAACCAGAACTTTCCTCACAATATAGATGACTGGTACAGGAAGAGAAATGCACCAACTCCACAGCTGGCAATGAGCAAACCCATTCCTTGGCAAAGCTTGAAGTTTTACTGCTGGACCTTGAACTTCTTTCCCTGACTTCAGTTTACATAGGCAAAGGAGATAGATCACAATTGAAAATGTAATTTAAATAATTAAAAGAAATCCTGCATTTACCTTTGAATGGCCTGGTACTGCTGTTCTTACCTGACTGTAGATTATGCATTATTAAGGGAGCTTGCCTGGCACTTACTTGAACCTGTGAGTTAGGCATATGAATAAAGTTTACACTTGCCCTAACAGCCTGTCTGATGTCTTAGGCATGAATAGCAGCCTTCAGGTAGGCAGGACATCTTCTGGGAATATGGTCTGAAAGCCTCAGTTTTATTTCTTGAGATTGCTGTATTCACTCGATGGCAATTGAATAAAAATAGTGCTCTGAAAACCTCATCCAGCTGCCTGGAAACACACTGTTCCTGCAAGGCTGACAGATTTGGTTAATTGTGAGGAACTCCTTCACTCATAAAATGAAATGGCTTCATGTCATTTCAACAAGTGTGTACCTGGGAACTACAATATGAATTACTCTTAATTTATCTGCAGTAGTGCCTGCATGCTTTATGAAAAGTATATGTGTATATATAAACAGGGTAGAAATTAACTTCTGCCTAAGGCTACCACCAAATGTCAATTAAGCTGCCAGACTTTCTGGGGTTGGTATTCTGTCTCTCTGCCTGGGGGAAGATTTGTATTCAATTTATTGTTGAATAAGACAACCCGTTTGGCAGGGAAAGCAGATTAACAAATTATACACTATTTTTTCAAAAGGTGAACATAACTTACTGAAAACAAATTTAAGGAAGCTTTCTTATTCTTCTTATAACTATTTTTCAATGTATAAAGCTTGAGAGGGAAAGAACCATTAACTGTCTGTAAGCAGGATCTAATACAAGCAATATAAGTTAAAAATGCACTCTTGCCTTTGTTTTATTATTTCACTATTTTATTAACATATAAATATCACTGGGAGAAGCTGCTGCCGTGCCCTGCCAGGGGATGTGAAAAACAGTTGTGCTTCTAAACAAGATAGTAATTCACTAGCTGTTAAAAATGCTTTGTTCTTTCTCTTAAACAAACACATAAATTATCTCTGAGTGTCTTTCTCTTTGCAAAGAAACACTTCTTACCATGTCAAGCTTATGTCTGTCTCAATATTGTTGTACCTCCAGCGATGCTCAAATAGTTAGGTGCCAATTGATATGCCAATGCTAGCCAAACACAGCCATTCAAGCCCAAATTTATTAATTACACTAACATTTACACAGTGCTATTGAAGACAGACAGAGTAAGAGGTTGGGTTTGCCCCATGTAATGCCCACACTGGTTATTTCCACACATGGACTCTGGGATTTGAAGGTCCTTCTGCACCCCTCAGTCCTCAGAACTGCCAAAGTTTCCATGTCAAGGGAAATGTAAAATTTCCAGCACTCTTCCATGCCAGGTTCTCCTCACACTGATTCTCTTCTTCAGGTTGGGAGTTCCCATTTACAAGAGTCAATTTTTGGCATTGATTCTGCTGAGTTAAGACCTAGTTTGTTTACTTCTATCATTACACATATGATCCAATTCTATCTCTAGAGTGTAAACTGAGACATTTTGAGGCAAAAGCTGCACATGGAGCCAAATGTATGGAGAAGACTTAGCCCCAACTAGGTGTTTCCACTGCTGGGGCTCCCACTATATATGTGTGTTTACATATATACACACACATACAGATACATACACACACAGGCACATATATAGACATATGTTGTCTTACATCAAGGAAAAAGTAACCCAGAGAATAGTGGGACTACTTGGCTTGACTGAGCATGTGTTCAGGTACTGCTCCAAGTGCTGCTCATGCAATGTTTCTCACCAGTCTGGAAAACTGGGCCATAGGGGCAGGGGGTCCCACTGCCCAATTTATATGTGAGCTGAGTTTATTCTGCTCACTCTAAGTGAGTGTTCCCCTGCATTTAACTCCCATTACAACAATAACACAGGGACTAGGAAATGCCATCACTGCAGGTGTCCTGCAGCTCAGCTGCTTGCAGCACATGCTTTCACACATTCTCTCCATACCCTGAGTACATTACACAGTGTCTTTGCCATTCATTGTACACTCAGTTTATGTATATCCAGGATCCACTAAAGGTCACCAACATGCTCACCATCAGCTCTTAGTGTTTGGAAACAAATATGGGCTAAAGGGTTCTTTGCTCCAACTGCATGATTTGCAAAAAGTTACCAGTTTACAAACACAGAGCATCAGAAATAAAAAGGCCTGATAAAGTGCTGTGGCAAACAACAAAATCCTCACAGATGGAGCATCTATTCTCTCATTTTCTCTCCAGGAGCATTCTTCACCATTTAGACTCTTTCCACATTCAGTTGTACAGTAAAAATATCTTTTGCTCTTTCCTCAAGCCAGCACTTAGTAGAGCATGAAAAAGAATTGAAACACAAGTATAAAAATTACTAGAAAAAATGGTGCAAGACTACTATATTTTTCTTAAGAATATTTTACCTATTTTGTATATTCTAACTTTTAGTCTCTTTTTTTCGTGGGGCCAGATGGGCCTTAACTTCTGCAGTGCTCAAGGTCTCCCTTCTGCAGGTCTGCAGGTGCCCTGTGACTTGACCCCTCAGCTCTGGGGCAGGGCTCCCATGCTGATGTTCCTGTTCCATTATTCTCATGACTTTCCAACTGCAAATCCTCATATTGCCATTATATTGGGTTCCACATGGCATGAAAATCACTACCTTTTTCCTCCCTGTTTTCCTAAGGCTTGTTTTGTAGCTTCTCCTTTCTTTAGAGGGAAACAAGACTTAGAGCAAAGGTGTAGCAAATAGCTATTTGAGTAAGTGACAAGCATGGCCCAGTAATGTGCCCACAGAAAGCTGAACAGCCCAAGGATGTAAGACACTGCCCTGGTTACATCACATTCTGTATCTAATAAGGGCATCTTGAGCAGGAAACAGCAGAGAGAGGCCTGAGCATGTCCTGAGGAGAAATATATTGTCCCCATGGGACAGGTGGCTGGAGGAACATCACCTGCAGCCCTGGAGAATGCACTCCTCCAGGAGTCTCTGCCTTTCCTGCACCCAGCTCCCCACTGGGAAGCTTCCCTTGCTTTCTGTCTCTCTCCCCTTTTCTTTTTTCCTCCTTACACCCTCAGAGCTGACACATGCCATTAACTATGTGCCCCACAAGTGAACCTTGCAGCCTGTCAGGCTCATCATCCTTTCAGCAATGCTTGGCAGTAATATTCATAAACCATATCAGACTATACCTCACAGTAACACCTGACAACATTTTCCTGTGCTGTGGAAGACAAAGGTAATGTCATCAGTAAACTGAGTTATCACATTAGCAAGTTTTCAGGATCACTATGACTTTAAGACAAAGGGGCAAATAGGGATTACAGCAAAATAATCAAGTTCCCATGGGGGGTTGGGGGTGGAATCTCTCAAGGCAACTGTACTTGTTATAAAAAATTGTATTCTTGATTGTATTTTTGACTAACATGCTAAATATTCATTCTCATGGCAGTTTTTTTTTTTTCTTTTGCAATTAGGTACAAGTATACTGTTTAGCATGGCAGCAGTGCTCAAATCTCATTTATTGAATGGACATCATTAGAGCCAGCAGAGCTCAGAAAGGTTATTAGAGCCTCATCTGAACTACGAAAATGTCAAGTCAAGTGGGAATGGTGAATGGTGATATGAAACTTATTCCAGTTATCTTATGTTAATGAGAGAAACAATGCAGAGTTTTCAACAAAAACAAAGCAAAGCAAGGCAAACAGCAACATGAGATGCATTTGTGACCACAGCCAGCAAGTTATTCGGTTTTATATATTCCCAACATCATTAAAAAACATGTCCATCTTACCATTTGTTGATCATTGCTTCCACCTCCAATCCACCAAGTCAGCTTTAGCTTGCTAGAGACTGCTAGCTACAACATTGACAACAAATTGCTGTAAACAGAGGAGTCTGAAAACCAGCAAAAAGCCTCTGTGGAAACCACAATTTAGAACTGCTCTTCTCTCTAGGAACATTCATGTGTCACATCACTTATTTTTCATTAGTTGTTTTTTTTTTCTTTTCTCAATGTATTTGATTAAGTCAGAGAGGTCTGAGAAGATTTTAGAAAACAACAAATTTTTTTAAAAAATATTGTTCATGCTCAAAATCCCTATTTTTTCCTTGATACACCTGTACTGTTTCAGAGAACACCACTGTCAAACACACATGTGACTTAGAAGATGCAATTTTTACATCAATATTGGAACAACATGTTGCAACCAAATTAAAATAACTTGCTCTTTTAAAAAAAAAAGATAGAATATATCTTTCCTGGTTTTCAGATATGGCTTTTACACATGTAGGAAACACAAACTCAAGAGTTACATATAAAATCTTGTTGCCAAAACCCCCAGGCAGAGCCTTATGCAAACACCTTCCCTTCCCACGCAGCTCCTCGCAGGGTGTGCAGTGAGGTTAATGTGCACAGAAAAGGGTTTTTGCAAGACCACTAAAAGAAAAGCATTGGCTCTGATCTTTCTTCTTCTTTAGTGTACGTGGAAGTGTTATTTTTCTTTCACATTCTGTTCTACAAAAGCTCTTTAGCACCTATTTTGGCAGAAAGCTTAAAATACCAGGGCAATCAGAAAAGAAGTTCAACAGTGACTTCACAGAATATTGAAGCTGAGCAACAGAGAGGAAAAAGGATCCTCAGTGATCTGTGTAGGGCATCTGTTTGTTGTTTTGCTTAGACCTGTTTGCTATAAATTAACGCCTCCATTTTGGACATTTTGGTTGTTTTTTTTTTTTCTAAAAGGACCTGTCCATTTTTTCAGGAGCTATGCTTAAGTTTACCTGTAATTCCTTCAGCTGTTGCCCAGATAAACCAAAACCAGAGCAACCAAGACCTGAACTAGTAGATTGTTTTTTGGCCAGAAAAAAAGCAAGAATTATTTTAAAAAAATTCTATTTAAAATTTTATAATTGAGTTTTATAAAATTTTATATTTATTATTATAATTAAAAGCTCACACTGCAGTCCTATACATTTCACAGTAAAAAAGCTGTGGTAAAATAACATTAAAAAACCCTGACATATGATCTTCAGAAGTTAACAGGCAAGAATTGATATGTTATAGCAAAAGTTTCACTTTCTTATTTTCCTAATTTTACTTATTTAAGACCCTGTGACATGGTTTGTTCTGGGGAAGGATTCCAGCACTGCTGTCTTTGAAGGGACTGCAGGACATGAGTCTGTAGAGCAAATTTCCAATCAAAAACCTGCCCATATTTATACACATGTTGCTGTAAAGTCAGTTGGACTCTTCTCATAATCAGTTTACTAAACTTCAATTTGAAACTCAAAGTTTCTGGAGTCCTGATATGGCTGTCAAATCGCTGTACCATAAACCTCCAACACTGAGAGACTTTAACCTCAGGCCTGAATAGAATGACACCAGAGCCTGTAGAACAGTTCAGAACAAATGGAGTCAAGGCTGGAAGGGCAGAGGCAGAGCATGAGAGGCAGAGGGGCAGGAAAGAAATCAGGATGAATGAAGAAGGGAATAGAACTTGTGCTCCAGGTCTCCTGAAGTCATGGCCGCAATAGTTCATAAGGTTTGAAATTTGAAAGACTATGTTGCCTCATTAAGAATTGTTATCTTGATCTATAATTACATCTGGACCACATAAAATAAGCAATTAATTTTTATCGATACAGATTAATACAATTTCTGTATTTAAGATCCAAGGAACTGATCTATGTGTTTGCAATCTTTGCTCATTTCATTTTGTGAAGCTGCCTATTACTGGCTTATTAAAGTCTCATTATATCATTAAGCCCAAATGTCAATCCTGGTCCCAGTCCAGGCTCTTCTCTCTGTATTTAGTCATTATCCACAGAAGTACTTTCTGACAGCAACGAGTTTGACACTTGCTGACCAATTTAATGTTTACAGTACTTCATTTCTTTAGCTAAACCAAAGTATTTACTCACGACTCATCTGCAGCATCGTCGAGCAAGGACAATCTGTATATCATCTGTCTTTATATGAAATATTATATATGCAGATATTTTACATGGGGAAAACTCTCAGCAGAGCTGCTTAGTTCACACAGCCACGTGCCTCACCCATGCCAAAACCAAGCCACATATCCTAGTACACTGTCAGATGTTTAAATGAAACATTTAAATGAAATGAACACAGAATCTGGTCTAGCTCAAATCTCCATCTCTGAAGACATCTAGAAGATAGAAGCAATTATTTGCTTTCTAGCCCAAGTTAAGACTTTGTATTACTTTGCACATTCAGAAAAACTCCCCTCAGTGGCTATGACCATGAAACAACCAAGTTCAGCTCACCCCCCCAACAGGCAGTATTTTGTTGTTGTTCTAAAGGTATGGCATGAAATTGTAATTAAAATAAATGTTTAAAAAAGTGAATGTTGTCTTTAAGAATTTCAGAAATCAATGAAATCATGGCTTCATCCTGCAGTTATGACTGTCTTAGAGATCTCTAAATAATTAGACATATCACTACAAGCCTAAGCAGCATTTAATAATTACTCCAAAATACACTGAATTAGGAATTTTAAAGTATTTTCCATATTAAAACAAGGTGACCTAATCTACCAGGAACAACATCCAGGATTCTGTCTAATGTGTTGTCAGCATATTTTGAGTCCAAACATTTGATTTAAAAAAGCAACAGATTTTTCAAAGATTATTCTCACACTGGCTAAATATGATACCCATCTGTGAATTAAAATAAATACATTTATGAGACTATCATAGGAAACTATCAAAATGTTCCCTAAAATCAAACATATGGTAAGTGCTCACTATGTCAGGCTCAAACTAATTTCTCAAGTAGCTGGGCCTCTCCACATCTGACCAATCACAAGTTTATGGGTTTGAATTTTTTTTCAGGATTTTAATTTGTTGCAAAGGTTTAATGAGTTCATCAGCAGGGATATGTGTAAGATCTGAATGAACAATTTAAATGCAGATCAGACAACTATGGGTTTATTTTTATTTTCAGTTAGGAAAATAAACACTATCCTGAGAAAAGGTTGCTTATCGTAGGGAGAAAAATGATGTTTGAAAGGATTTTTGGAAGAAGAGCCAAACTAAAGGAAAAGGCTGAGCTACTCAGCTTAGTCAATAATATTTTGCTGTGTTATGATCTGAACCAATTCCAAAGGATAAATTTAGAACACAGTTACAGCAGGAAATATAAAAGAGGGTCTCAGTCCTTTCATGACTCTCTCCATAGACCCTGAGCCCAGAACCTCTGATACCAGTATGGAGAAAAGAAAAAACTGAGTGGGAAATTTCCCTAATACAATTCAAATGTATTAAGGGAGAAACAGACAGATGGACCACACGCTTGCTTGGCCTGAACCCCAGCAGCCACCACCTTCCTGTCCATTGCCAGCTCTAGTGGGGCATCACCTGGAGCAGAAGCTCAGGTACAGCTGTGCCAGAGCCTGCACTGTGCTGGCAGTGCTGTCTGCCCTGCACAGAGAGGCTCCAGGCCCTGCCCCTGCCCAAGCCACTCATCAGCTCCCCAGAAGACAGTCCCTCAGGCAGCAGCACCAGCACAAAGCACCTTCCTTCTAAACAGACATGCACCCACCTGGGAAAGGACAGAGACTGAAAACTGAAAAATGCAATTTCCAAAGTTAAAAGCCTACTTGAACTAGAAACTCCTACTATCATTTCCCTTTCTTGGTTTATGTATCTATTTATTATCTTACTTCCATTTCAATAGGTTAAGAACTCAATCCTGTACTGTTTGGGGACATCTGTTTCTCTTTGAGACACCATTGGGAGACAGATTTTACAGGACAATTTTTTTTATTCCAGTTGTCAGGCTTAGAACAAGAAATCCAAACAGATTTTTCGGATTTCTCTATTAATTTTTCTTGGTTTTCTAAAATATGAAATAACTATGCGAATACTTTTGGCACATACAATGGATGCAAGTTAGCAAAACCATGGGGAGGCTGTGGAATCCTTCTCCATGGCTGCAGGTACAGAGGTGGAGCAGTTTCCCAGCTGTAGCTGGACACAGGCTCTGGCACAGAGCACAGGGACAGGCAGCTCTGGGCAGCTAAAACTCCCTGCCACTGTGCTACTAAACTGGAGAGGTTTGTGCTCCTAAACCCCTCAGCCTGCCTTGGAAATGTTTATTTTTATTTTTTTTAAATCAAGACAAAGCTGATCCAGTCCATTATTTTTAGGCAGCTGCCTTTGGAGGCCAGTGGATGACAACAGAATGGAAAATTCCTTTCCTTCTGCAGCTCTGCAGGTGCACTTGCATCATGAAGGAGCTTCTGAATAAAGCAAACTGTACATATTACTACTGTCTTCAAAACAGCTTATGAACTTTTCAGTCCATTGTGATCACAGTTCCCTGTATTAGAAGGGAGCCTATGCCCTTAAATCTTAACTCTGTGAACTCTTTCCTTTAAAGTGCCCAACATGAGAACTTTTTCAGGAACAGAAAAGTCTGAGCTCTAATGAGATCCTCTCTGACAATTGTAGAATAAAACCTTCTATTATATATACTACAGAGATTGGAAACACATTTGCTATACCTCTCATTTTTCTTTACGATCCTCTCAGTCCCTTAACTAGAGTACAATGTCCCTGACTTGAATTTATATCACACTTTGCAAGATGCAATAAGCAGCAGATTGCAGAGCCTAATCGCTTAAGGAAAGATAACTTCATGGAGGGGCTGACTGTGGTGAACTACACTAAACAAAGCATCAGATTCATGCCACAGTAATAAATACATAAATATGGACAAAGTGACACTTCTACATACTCTCTTTGAAAATCAACCAATAGACTGACTGAGTAGAGAACGAGAAAAAAGTCATTCTGTAGTATCCAGTGTTAAGCAGATTTTCTACTGCATAGCAAATGACAGAAGGTTGCACCTATTTCAGAAAATAGGATCCAGGTATCTGAGTCTCCATGTACAGGAGAGGTAACACAAAACACTAAGTAAGACTTCCATTCCCAAATGAATAGCATATCGGCTGTTGCTATTTCAAAACCATGGGAATACTGTTTCTTATTTCAATTTTAATGTTTAGAAACTTCTTCTTAAACACATACACATGAAGTTGAAAAGAACTACACCAAGACCATAAGGCACAGTACAAGCTTCTAAGCCTTGTCTTCATACATGCTGTCAATTGTGGGCAGAAATAAAGGCTAAACTTTGAAAACGAGAGTGCCAGTGTTATGGGGTTTTGATTTGGTTTTGTGAGGGCTTTTTGTTCATTTTGCTGATTTGTTTTTTCTCCAGAGGACAAGAGGACCAAAAGCTGCCTCTCAGCTATGTGTGCCCAATACTACCCGCTCTCTTCCTGACAGTATCACCTCTATCTCTCTAAATCAGACCATCTGACCAAGAAACATGGAGTCTCAATAAAACTCAATTTCTGCTGAAAACAGAGCACAGGTAACATTACTGGTATGTTATCAGTTGTCCCCCATCTTTATTTGGATAGTGTCATCAATGTTTGAACTGATGATGAAGTAATTTTAGCAGCTGACAAAGGTGAGCTGGAGAGGTAGTTACTCTATCACAGAGAACTACTGCAGGCACGTGAGTAGAACCAGCACATCAAACCCTTGGCAGACAGGGTTTGAAGCCCTTTAGCTATGGCCAATACCAATAATGTTGTGCAGCTACACAACAAAGTCCACTGAAGGACACTGAACAAATTTACACACAAATGTCTCACAGCCCAAAGCATTCCTGTGGCTGGCAGCTCTCACTGCTATTACTGCCACCCCACAATTCAGAGTAGGGGAGAAAAGAAATAAACAGACAAAAAGCATCCCCAAAGTCACAACAGCCACAAAAGAAGGAATAGCACTCAAGTACTCCTCTTCTTTGGTCATTATCATCTCTTGCAACAGCACCCTGTGAGATGCTGCTGTCTTCTACTTTCCTGCATGCATCACTTCAAAAGATTTCTTCTAGGATAAAGAATTCTGGTTACATCACAATATTCTGTCTGTGAAATACATCTCAAAACAACTGAGTCCAGCAGCCCTGACTTAGGCTGTGTCCACAGCACTGAAAGCTTTACATGAGGATTTCCAGGATAGCAAAACAATTCACTGTAAGTTTTTAAATTTTAATTTTGTGAAGTGTTTTAGGATTACATGTCCTCTCAAGCTCATTGTATACTTTAAGCACATCTGCCCTGTGCAGGTTAAGCACCTGAATGCAAAAACACAGTGGAACCAAGAAGTATAATCTCTCAAAATGCTACATAATCACAGTATTTTGGTTCACCCCCCAACAAATATTCTACCTCCCTTTATTTTTGCTCTTTATTTTTTTGCTAGGAAATCTATTTGATGAAAACACTTCATGTGTCATACAATATCTCCTAAAACTAAGTTTTAATGACTGTATTAAATAGTGGCCACAGGCCAACAGGAAAAGGGCTTGCATGGCAGTTTAATTGACAGAGCATCTGAAGTGCCCTTGAAAATTATTTAAAAGTTTATTACAGTCCTGGAGGTCAAGAATGAAAGGCTTCAAACAGCAATTCTGCTGAGGTCCTTCTCTGACCCAGATGCTGTATCTTTGATGTTCCTATTAATTCAGAAATTTAACTTAACACACAGACACCTTCAAAAATTCTCCTCTTTTGAAAATCTGCAATCATTCATATACTGCAGAGCTCAGTGGTGCTTGAATCTCTGTCTGGAACATAAACCTGTGATGAAGCATAATTACTTTAAACCAAATAACCTACACGATGCCACAAGCAATGGGAGAACATGCTTTAAATGTCACTAATTTATTACACAAGCTGTAAAGAAGTGAAATATGTTGAAAACAAGTATAAAGTGACACAAGTATTTTATACGTTGATGAAATCCCTCACAAGGTATTTATGGCATTCCCTTCCCATGAACATTGTCACTTAAATGAACTTTGCATGATTATATCTCCTAAATAAATAGTTACTGCTGTACTTTATTGCTAATATTTATTGCTAATTTATTTATTGCCAATAAATAGTTATTTTACAAAATAACTGGAATACTGCCTGCAGTTCTGGTGGCCTCAGCATAAGGACATGGAACTGTTGGAGCAAGTCCAGAGGAGGCCATGAAGTTGATAAGAGGACTGGAGCATCTCCTCTATGAGGACAGGCTGAGGGAGTTGGGGCTGTTCAGCCTGGAAGAGAGAAAACTGCATGAGGACCTCAGAGAAACTTTTCAATCTCTGAAGGGCCTACAAGGGAACCAGAGAGGGACTCTTTGTTAGGAATTGCAATGATAGGACAAGAGGTAATGGGTTCAAACTGAAGGAGAGAAAGTCTAGGTTAGATGTGCAGAAAGAAGTTTTTTACTGTAAGGGTGGTGAGACACTGGCACAGGTTGCCCAGGGAGGCTGTGGCTGTCCCGACCCTGGAAGCATTCTAAGTCAGGCTGGATGAGCCTTGAGCAACCTGACCTAGTGAGGAGATGTCCCTGCCCAGGGCAGGGAGGGTTGGGGCTGGATGATCTGTAAGGTCCATTCTAACTCTTAAATTCTATGATTCTATGAAAATAAAGTTTGCAAAAATTCCATCACTTGTGAGAAAGGGAATATGCTTTCTACACTGGCACTGCCTCCATCAGACATCTTAGGGTACAGTTTATCAGTTAGAGCAGTCCAGCATACAGAGTTTATATGGAAAATAAAAAATGTCTTCATACTGAATGGGAAACTTAAATTTTCATTCTGCCAGGGGACAGAGAATACCTTAATGACTGTGCCACATACACAAAATTATCAGCATGGCAGGTTGACAAAAAAGAGGTTAACTGACAGATACAATAGCTGTACCTTAAACCAGATGTCAGGAAACATATCATTATTGATATTCAAAGCTGGAACAGAACAGTTAAGAGACTCAGAGAAAGCTGAATAGGCAGGCATTTAAAATATCATGCATGTTAGAATAAATTCATAGCTCACCTTACCTTAGAAAAATGCTTTTTTGCTTTGTTTTTATTTCAGAGCTTATCACTTTGTTAACTATCTTCTCTATACGGCTTTGGACAATTCTACAATATCCACATGTGGTCTAAGATAAGCTGACTGTTTTTTCTGAGTTTTCTGCATTAAATGAACAGAATTATTCAAAGTCTTAGGAAAATCTGAGCTCAGAATTGAGCCTTACTGATTTCACTTTATATTATGAATATAATCTCTAATGCAATCCAGCATGAAGCAGTTTAAGCATGTTGATGACAGTTGGTCAGAAAATGTACATGGTAGGAAACAAACCTGAATACTTTGCTTGTTTGATGTTTAGGAATTCAGAGCATTTAACTCCTGTTTAAATTATGGCAAAATAGGATAAATGTATCAAGGGAAATGAAGGACAACATATACAAACCGTGGTTTGAATTAATTCCTCCTGTTCCATACACATATCACGTGTTCTTAAAAGGATGGATGAACTGTCAAAATGAGACTCATCCTCTTATTACTTTCCCAACACATATTTTTTATATCTACCTAAAAACCCATCAAGGTGCCCAATCACCATTACATATGAGAACCATAAGGCCATTTCAGAGGATCATGTTATGGATCACAGCACCTGCTCACACACAGAGTATCCATACTGATTCTCTTATTAAATTTAACAAGTTTTTCATATTTCCAGCAAAAGTTGAGTTATAGACATTTTAGGACAATTTTCTTTGAAAGAAATCAGTCTCTTGCTAGCACCAGTGAAGGGAATGTGAATGGTGAGAGGATATGTAGCCTCAGTCTGAAAACAGCTATTGGCTGTCAACTCCACGTACTGAAATTATGATACGAATTAGTATCTTCAAGACATGCTAGAAACCTTTCTCCACTTTTCTTAGAACAGATTTATGAATCTGCTGTCCTGAATGGAGGTGAATAATTTACAGTTCCCCACCCCTAACTTGATAATGAAAATGAGTCCAATTTGAACTTTTAGCTCTTTGACATTGGAGAATATATAATGCAGAATTAGAATGTAATATAAACGCAGCCTGGATCAACCTATTAATCATTTTGTGATCACAGTTAAAGAAAAAGAAAAAAAAAACTATTAAGAAAATTGGTCATTCAAATGAATCATTACATTTCAACAAATGTTAGCTTTTGTATTTCTCATCAAAGAGGAATCCCTACTTTTACCAGATGTAATTGGCCAGTCACCTTTTTCCTAAAACAGTAAACTGCAGTTACACAAAACAAATTTTCCCAAAAAATTTTAATAAAAATATAATTTTAAATCCAGAAAGAATAGTCTTAAGCATTTCTTCTTCTTCTTTAAAAAAAATAAATAAAAAATCCTTACAATTCACTTTCACTTTTGTGCCCATTTTTGTACCTGCAGGTATCTTCATTACAACAGCATATAAAACTTTATAGAGGGGCAACAATGCACTATCAGCAGGTTTATCAGAGCTAATACTCAGGTAGCCAGATGACTTGACATATAGATTTAATCACAAATTGAGATCTTTTCATCTCTTAGCCATGACACAGAATGACTTCTACTGTCAAGATCATGAAATTGGTCAGAATCTTCAGTACAATTCGGACCTCAGTTGAATTTGAATTCATAACAAAAGGGAGAAGAAGGTCAATGTACCAAGCTAGACAAAAGAGATGCCTGAACAGCCATGGAATATTCTATTTCAAGCGCCCATCCTTGACAAGCAGGCTGCAATTAATAAAAAATTTACTTTTATGCATCAAGTCCTTCAGTTTGATCTGTGTAGCCGCACACAATTTCCCCTATTGTTTGAAGCATCACTTCAAAATGTTCAGCACAACAACACAGAAAACACTATCAGAAACTACTACTGTTTCATTCTGTCACATTGCTGGTCTGACCCTGTGAGAGAGGATACTCTGAGCAGCAGAACATTAGAATTCCAGACTCTCAGCTTCCTGTCCCAACTCCGTCCCAGCCTTACGCAACCCTGGACAAATCTCTTCCCAGACCTCTGTCGCCCTCTCCAGTCTATAAAACAAGAGTTCACCATAATGGCATAAAGTGATACTGCAGAAAGAAAATTTATTCATCAATTTTGATGCTATCTAACTACCACACAATGAGGACTACTATCACCCAACATAGAGGCATTCCTTATTTATGCATACTGCAATAATCCAGTACAGCTACTTAGTCAGCAACGTCACTGTCTCCTTGTTTCTAACCCTATGGAGAAACTAATGGATTGGTATTTTATCTTCCCCCAGAGCTCTCCCGTGTCATTGGAATGGAAGAAAATAACACAGCCTGAGTTCAAATATAGGCTTAAAAAACCTAACCCAAAGCAGCAAAAGATCACACTACCTAGTACAAGTAAACCGAAACTTCAACTTTTCTCAAATACACAGGTGTACCAAGGACTGATAGAATCCTGTAGATGGGTCATCTAGTCCAGCCTGCTGCTCAGAGCAGGTCAGAGTACAGCAGAGTGCTCAGGACACCTTCCAGTGGAGCTCTGAGTTTGGTCACATGTGGAAAATGAGGTACATCTCTGGGCAATTGACCATCCTCATGGGAAAAACTTATTTGTTGCGTTGAATTGAACTTTCCCATTTTGCAGTTTGCATCTATCGCCTCTTGTCCCATGGTTGAACATCTCTGAGAAGAGGTTTGTCTCCTTCACTCTTCCATTAGGTAGTCGTGAACAGGAATCAGATCTCTATTAGGGGAGGACAAACCCAGTTTCCAGAGTTTCTCTTCTAATGCCATGTGCTCCAGACATGCACTGAATGGAGGTACTGTGTGCACACCTGCCTCGGTTATAGAAAATGTGTCAGTGACATGGGTAGTGATCAGATCTGTGACACTTCTCCAGTCTGTCCCTTTCTTTTGCCTTAAACAGACTCTGACTGAAGTTAGAGCTTCAGTTCAATGATATGTCACTCTGTCATTGAGCCACATTAATTGCTCCAAGGCCTGCTAACAAAATAGATTACATCTCTTTAAAAGGGACGGCTCCTGCTTCCACATCTCTGATACTAATTTTCTCCTTCATGTGTCAGATTTGTCACAGTGAGTGTCAGCTAAGTCACAGGTTGATGTGCTCTCAAATATCCAATAGGTATGACAGGAACTCAACATGGCCCAAAAATATACAATCTTTATAAATCAGGCAAAAGGCAGAAATCTGGAGAACATGCAATACTAGGAACAGTTTGTGTGCTATTCCACCAAATATCAGGGCAGAAAATAAGGCTCTAAGCCATTATTTGTTCAACTTCTGTAACACAGGAGTATGGCTCAAGGATCCTCATGAGGCCGAGATAAACATCAAGGTAACATAACTGTTGTACAGATGTCCAGCATCATACACATGACTGAACATTTCTCTCTTGAAAAACATTACCAAGACTGAAACCCCCTTCCTCCTCCTCATTATCTGAACGATGTGCCATCAGACCAGTGGCAGTAAACACTTACTCTTGATATGTAAGAGGCCAGGAAGGAGAACAATGAATTCCCCAAAGGGTTCACAGAAAATCAGCCATAGAACCACATAAATGATTAAGGGGATTGAACTTAAAACCACAACCTATAAATTGGAAATCTGTGATGCCTGGCAAGTTATAAGAGAAAATCATGTCCTTCTGGTACTATGTGAACAAACATCAAATGCAGGTATGCAGTGAGCACCAGTACTAAAACCCAACAATTTAAATATGATAAAACCAAGAACTCAAAGAATACAACTAGCTAATAATGTGTGCAGTTTTAAATACATATTTTTTTCTCTGCCATCTGAATAGCCACTACTTCTGTTAAAGGAGTGTTTTTTGATTTGTTTGAATGGGCAGAGGGTGGTTTTGGTTGTTTATTGCCCACTGTTTCTACATTAGAAACACTTTAATCCGTTGCTGCTTAAGTTAGGTAAGAACAGGAGATAGTAATCAGATAAAGATGTAGCACTCAGATTTTTAACAGCCTACAAATGTTCAGAGAAGTCGGATATTTTTACACAGACCCATTCTCTCTTCTATATTAGAACTGAGAGAGTAAGAGAGAGAACGACCATTTAGGTCATTACAGCAACATTTTCTACTCACCTAACTGTCTTCGGAGCCTGAGTTTCATCGATTTTCCATGGGACTTATCTTTCTCAGTCACTCCAAGGCTTTTGAAGACGTCATCATTAAGCAGTAATCTAATCTATTTCTCATCAATTGCTACCAGCCCTGACTAGTGGAAGTCAGACCCATCCCACTTACTAGCTCAAAACAAATACTTGAAATTAAACCATACACTAAAATTTTGATTTGCTATAAACAGTATTGACAGAAGACCACAAAGAAACCCACTTTGGAGAGTTGATGGGTGTTGCTCAGTGAAGAGAAACAGATGAAAATAGAAAGGTGAATCCCCATTAGTCATCCAGCCTGTGAGCAACACACAAAGCTCCATTTTGCCATACTTCTTTTCTTTTCATAAACTACTCTCTTCAAGTATTAAGTTGGTTCAGGACAATTAAACTGCCATCTCAGACAGGCTAACTTGGCATAAAATTTTAGTTGTGCAGCTAGATCTGTTCTATTCTGATCTATTGCAGTGTGATGAACCGTGTGTAGTATGACAGTGAGTAAAAACCCCTTATACCATGCTGCTAAAAATACCAGGACCATGTTAGAGATAAGCACTTAAGCCACACAAAGTACCAAGAAAAGAAGGTTAATAAAAAGTGCTCTTCTCTATTTCTGTGTTTTAGAGAAAATTTGCAGCAGTCCAAATTGTTTAATGTGCATCTTAGACATTATTACTGAAAGATATTCTCTTCATTTGAATACAGCCAGCAGACAAATGTGACTGATAACTACAATATAAACTAAGATACTGAAATAAGAATAAATTCCAAAATGTTTCAATAATTAACTCTAATTTTCATCTCTATAAATTTCAGATCAACTCCCAGGTCATGTGGGCTGGGAAAGGGCTCTCCTTTTTGTTATTTTACACCCACTTGATGCTCCCAAGACCACCCCTGCCCTAGCTATACCTCCCCTCACATTAGTGGGAAGTGAGAGGTGTTCAGAATGCACCAGCAACATGTACACTAGAAATATTGAAGGATTTTATTCCTGAAGAACCTTTACCAGCCCTGTCCATGCTCCTGCATTCTGTGAAAACATTTTATGTATTACTTTGGCAATCTTGGAAAACAAAACCGGTACTGTATTTTTTTTTTTAAAAAGTGGACTTGAATTAATGTATCTGTAGTACAGAATTAATTTCAGTGATTATTCCTTGAATATCATGTTTAAGGTCATCCTACCTCAAAAAAGGAAGAAGTATATGACTACACAGCATTAATGTTGTGATTTCTCAGGGACCTCGAGTTGTGAGATAAGCTTATATGCCTTATATTTCTGCAACATATTGCTCTCTTGTAGGTCAGTGTAAGGGGATAAGGAGGTAATTATCCTGCATCCTTCTCACCCACTTCCTAATAACTCCTTCCCTTTCTCCCCTTTCTACACTTGTCAGCATATCTAGTGGTAGACAAATGCTACTTCCTAGTGAATATTGAAGATTATTCCTACCTATTTTACCAAAGCCTAACAATAGTATTATGAGGAACATTACAAGGAATATTATGAGGTGGTTTAAGATCTCCACGTTTGGCCAGATTTCAGCTAGGAAATGAACTAAGCTGGAGAGAATGTCCATTTGACATTTGTACAGCAGCTTTGGGGATGAGTCTGACTCAGAAAATCATGCATGGAGAATTACTCTTGCAAATTTGCTTTTGCAAGGAAGTTGTTTGATATGTATTTCAAGCTGATGAGACCCAAAACCAATTGCCAGTTACTAGTTGATTTTTGGAGCCTCATTTTAACTGTGTTAGCTCCTGTTTATTAAATTTAAGATATGTATTTTTTATTTTTAAACAGCACTTTGTAGTTTTTTCCATTGCTGGCAATTAATTTGTTCAGTGAAGAAAAAAAGAATACTTTCATGTATTGCTATGTTTTTTAATTCTCTGCTGATATGTGATTAAGTATTCTCTTTCACACAGAACAAAGAGACTTGTTTCTCTGTTATTTTCTTCTCTTGTTTTAGGAAGTAAAGATGAATCCATTTTATCTTAATTTGATATTTCTAGTAAAAATTAAACTGATGTTTTACTTTATAAAGTTTTTTAAAGTGCCATTTTTTTCCCCCAAAGTTAAACTGAGAATTACTTGCTTTATGTAGAACATTTTTGCCTGACTGCAATAAATACTGTGAAAGGAAGGTTACTGTAGAAAGTTTAGACGTAATGTTGTGAAGGTTTAAGTCAAATTCTGAACACTTCATATTACACAAGGACCTGCCAGTCAGTTCACTTTACATATTTTCACCCTCAGCCTTTTCCAGAAGTCAAAACTATTTTACAGAAAAGAAGGAACCACATAGCTAAGTGACTTGTTTTGTACTTAGCATATCATAATAAGAAAAAAGTGGTTGGATCTGGTTTAAATTAGCAAAGAGGAAACAGAGTTTGCATCCTGATCCCCCATTTCAAGAAATGAAAAGTCATATAAAATTGAAGCTATGGTACTTAGCAGTGATAGAAGTTAGTTTAAGAAACAGGCTGAACAAGCTCAAGGAACTAAAAAATAATTGTGATAACTAGAGAACAGAAAAAAACAAGACTGAAAAAATGTAGATGTCAGGTTATGGTCTGCTCCTAAATCCTGAAGAAGCATTCCCTTACAGTGGTAGCAATTAAGCAGAAACAAGTGCCAAAATGAGTTTGATGGAATACAACCTAATATAACTTTTTAAAAGCAAATACATGTCATTGTATTTAATAAGCATCAACATAGATTATTTCATAAAGCAAAATGTTATAAAATGCTAATACAGGTAGACAAGTAGATAATTACCTTTTCAATATCTTTTCATGTGTTTGCTCCAACTGTACAAAGAAAATAAGCTTTACTAAAGCAAAATCTTGCAACCTACACATCCAGGCATACCTTCAGTTACATTTGAAGGTCTCATTGTAAGAAAAGTATTAAATACTCTGCAATTCCTACTTTGCTTAATCATTACAACAATAATTCAATGCAGTGGCAATTGGAAACCTGGCTGTATTATTCTTCCATTTTAATAAGCTTTACAACTGAAAATCGATTCTGCCTAAACAGCCTGGTGGAAAAAAAAAGGCTATTAGAAAGCATTTCTTCCATGAAAGGTGTGCTCAAAGGCTTTAGAAAACATCTCACAGTGCTTAATACTGTTGATTCATTCTCTTTCCATTACTGAGCCATTGGCTCTGTAATAGAGATGAATCCCTGCAGAAGAGGTTAGTAGGACAGACCTTCACACCCGGAATGCCACAATGTCGCTTGTTGTTGGGCATCCCAGGGCAGATGGCTCTGCACAGTCTCTGCCATGAGATGCATGGCAATGCCAAAAACCAGTTGCTCTGCAAGCTCAGTGTCCTGTCAGACCTACAGAAACAGGCAATGTATAACCTTGGAAAGACTGGTGGTTCAGGGCAAAGAGCCTGCAAAGACATTACAATTTCAGGCTGTCCCACAAGTCATCCTCCAAACAACCTGCAGCAGCTGAAACGGGGCACTGCAGTGAGCTGCTCCCAGTGCCTGCTGGGCTGAGCCGAGGCGAACCCCGAGCCACTGCATGGCTGGCAGCCTGACAAGCCAGCAGAGAGGAAGCCTGTGACAAGTGGCTGCTCAGTGGATCTCTGCATGCTGAAACAATGATTATTTTTATTTCTCAGAGAGCACCGGACAGTGAGACATCTTCAACAGGAGGAACAGGGATCACAGACAAAAGTGCTTGCCCCCCTCCCTCCCTCAGGTTGTGGAGGTGGCGAAGAGATGACACTGCTGGAGGTGTAAGTGATTTAACTGCTAAGTAATTATATGAAGAGGGGACTACGACCTTTATTTTGCTAACTGTCTATTAGAAGAACTTCTCTAATTTTGACTAGGACAAATTAGCAATTTCTAGAAATAGTTCTTGACCTTGAGCACATAAACCTTGAAGGCAACTATCACACAGCAAATAATTAACTAAGTGATATATTACCAGATCATACTACAGCGTCCTTTAACAAGATGACATTCTACATATTCAAGTAGTGAATTCCTATTTCCCAAGTCTGAGTTCTGCACAGATAAAAGTGAACATTAATAAGGGAACAGAAACCAGAGGCTCAAGTATCTGAACCATGAAGAGAATCATTTAAATTGTTTCAATCTTTTGTTTCTGGCACCACGCCGTCTAGTCACATAAAGCTGTAATTGAAACCATGCGGTGTGTGGAGTGGCTTCATTACTGGCTCTGACTGAGCCATCTCATGTGCTAACCATGTACTGATTTTTTGCATCCTTAGCATCAAGAACTCTTCACCTATGTATTTAGTAGCACATATGGGTTCTTATTCCTTCTAGGAAATTAAAACTATCTAATATTTAAGAGCCACAAATTGATTTCTGAGTCCCAACTCCCATGTGATACTGAATGGCATGTCCAAGCATCTGCAAAATGAATCTTCTGGGAAGATATTATATTCATAGACTTAAAATATAACAATGGTTTAAATAATTGATTTGTAATACTTTGCTATATGATAAATACTCAGTTTACTGCAAATCCTTATTTACTGAGTGATAGCTTTCCACTGCTAACAAGAATTCATGCATTTTAGACTGAAGTGCCTTGCCTAGAAATAATTAATATATAATTTCACTATTAACTATAATTTTAATTACTTCTGGAGGAAGTATCATCTAAGTATCTCCTTTAATATGACCTGAAATGAAACCCATATATTTTACACAACATTAAAGTCTGATAATGATACTTCTGTAGAATTTATCACAATCTTATCTATTTCATTAGACTTTGTAACAGTTCTAAGCTAATGAGTAAACTTTCATTCAGGAAACAGGGGTGAAAATTCTATGACTGTTCAAAACACTCCTTGTCCTCTGAAGCAAGGCACTGCCAAGTAAGCTGAAGCAACAGAAAAGCACAAAGATACAGGTCTCTGCAGTGCAAGAGAGCTGTAAATTTTGACTGGAGAACAGTGACAGGTTTTCAGACCAAGTACTGTGTTTTCAGGCTCTAATGTTGCTCTTTTTCAGAAGTATAAACAATAAATGTATTTCACACATTTGATGCATTACTGCTACTCTTTAACATTTAAATAGATTCTGCCCTCTATAGTAAGACTCTAATGCTTACATAAAGAGTTCAAAGCAAGAGGATTAAGGAAAAACTTATTGTCAAAGGTCTGTCTTACTCCTTCCCTAAACATAATCAACCTTTAACATCAAATGAGCTTGGGTCATCATGCAAGTAAACTAAATTTATGGTCAATATAAGAGGAAAAATCCAAATAAAATTAAGCCCCCTTTGTAGTTTACTCAAATATCATGAGATATTCTACGGTGGGGTGGGGGAGAGTAGAGTCAAATAAAGGCAAAGAAGCATTCAGAGATTGCTGCTATTCTATCCTGAGGTCAAGATTTCACCTTTCTTTTTTTTGGTTGTTTCATCAGCCTATGAAACCATAAGCACTCACCTTCTACATTTCAAGCTCTAATAATCCACATCTGCCCTGGGAATTCATGGGGGGAGTAAGTTAAGCACTTAATCTCAGGAAACAATAATATTAACATGAGATATTTCAGTTTGTATTTATTTGTGGGTTTGAACCTGGGCTGTGCTGTCTGTGAAACGACTTTAGTTAGCTATAAATAGAAGCTAGTGCAAGTCTTAAATAAAAATATATTGTTGTTTCACATTGCACGGGAGTTGTTTGTGTTCACATCTGTACGTGTCTGACCAAGAAGCTCCTCTGACACAGAAGTTGATCCAAGCATAGCTGTTTTTCTATTTATAGGTACAAGTATTCCCCTAACAAGCAAAGACAGGAACCTTTTAAAACTAAGATGGTGGCTTTCCATAAAGTACCCACTTTATTTACACTAAATAAAAGCTAAGCTGCAGCACACGATTAGTGTAATATTTAAAACATTCTGTGCAAACATTCAGCAACTTGTAGATTTCCTCAGCGTGATCCGTTCCCTTCTGTAGCTTAGCAACATTAAGACTATAACAAACAAAAATTAATTGTGCCAATGCTAATTTCCATATGTGATGCTCATCCAAGTGCACTGGAACCATTTACATTTTAACCTGCAACATCCTGTACCTCACAGCTCAGGGGGTTGTGTTGCTTGCGGGAGCCTCACGTATCGGCGCTGCTGACTGCCAGTGGGAGCCAGTGCTGCTGAAGCAGATGTTTCATGTTGATAAGCAGAGACTGGAAAAGAAATTTCTAAGCCACTTTTTCTTTTTTTTTTTTCTTCATCTTCTCTACCATTCTTGGCAATAACTGATCTAGTACATTTGCCATGTGCAGCCCCTCTGCTTAGACTAAACTTCCTCATCTCTTTTCCTAAATCCAAATTAGCATTAGTCATGCTAAATCACAAACCTGCTCCTTTCAAAGTTCCTTCTCACTCCTCCAGTTGGGAGCTCTCTGTTGCTATCAGATAGGGGTATTTAACTTATTTTCGGTTATCCTTTCTTAGGAATTTAAGAGGGAAAGACACAGCCTATGTCAACACTATTTATCAACACAGCTATAAAAATTCCCATACAATGGGAATGTACAATCTAAGGCATCTCTTATCTTATTGCTAAGACATCTGAATTACAAAATGCAAATTTCAGTACAATTCTATAAAATTGTAATTATACCCTGCCATCCACAGTAAATCCACAGTATTTGTTAAATCCACCACAGTATGAATAGTCAAAACTCCAAACTAGCATTACAAGCCAGAACTAAGGTAACTGAAACCTTGTTCTGACACTAAGAAAAACATGCAGGTTGGTATAAAAGCTAATCTATGTTTATAGAATTGTTTATATTAGAGGAGACCTTTGGAGGTCATTTAGTCCAACCCTAGCTCAAAGCAGATCCAGTAAGACCTGGTGCTCAGGACCTTGCCCAGGCAAGTTCCCAATATCTTCAAGGACAGAGACTCTGTATCCTCTCTGGGATCTGACTCCAGTGTTTGACCGTGTTGAACAAAATTTATCCTATATTAATGATGCCTCATGTTTTCACCTGTCTGCTGCACCCTATCCCAGAGCTGTGCACCTGGAAGAACAGACTGGCCTCATCTTCTCTATACCTTTCCACTTCCAGCTGTGGACAGCAACATACAACCAGAGAGGGATGGGAAGGGTATCCACACCAGCCCTGTGTGTGCTTCCCTGCTGTTCTGTCACTCGGTAGCAGGAGGGGACAGTGCAAGGTCAATCATTTGTCTGTCACTGTCCCTGAAGACAATGCAGTCTACACTGAAATGTCTCAGATTCCATGTCTGCTTGTGAAGTCCCCTCTATAGGGCTGCTGCCCTTAGGTGTGATTTTGGATATCTGCACTGGTTACAGCTGTCCTGGATACTGTAGTTCCAACACTTGCCTCCAATTTTCTCTGACCATTCTTTAGATTTGGGAATAAACTCCTTCTTGTATGTTACATCCCAAACGACAACCTAAAGGACCAATTATTTTTCAGGTTTCCCTGCAGTTTTCCTCTCCTTCCCCACAAGGAAGGGCCACATTAGCTGTTTGGAAGTCAACTGAGCTATATGGAACTTTAGGAACTGTGTATCAGCATGAATTTCTATTACAAATTAGTTTATAAATTAGGTAGCAGTTTACAAATAGAGAACTATGTTGGAACATACTCTGGAAATGTGAACACACCACTCCATCTCAATGCAGCTGAGTTACAATAAATAAAAAATGCATGGAAGTCTAACAATGAGATAAATTATACCTTCCTCAGTGGTTAAAATATTTGAAGTAGAAAAAATAATAAAAAAATCTATAAAACATACTCTGGAATTTATTGTCCTTTAAAAGCTCTGTAATATTAGTTGCAATCACATCCCTACAAATTAAATATATATTAGGCTACAGAAATCAATGTAGTTAGAGAAAGTAAATCAAAGGCAGAATGCAGCTTACCAATTACAGTGAAAAGAGCTGGCTAAAAATGTAAGGGCTCCTAAACACTGTGAGGCTTTTCAAGATGTTTCCTTATCATTAGGCTGCTGGTTTTGTGAAGTCAGAAACTATTTAACATTTATTAAAATTTGGTTGCAGTGGAATGTTGATATGTAAAATTTTATTTTAAGAAGTTCAATTCAATTTAATTCAATTACTTGCATAAAAATGGCAGAAGTAAGAGGACATCAGGGACAAATTTTTAACACTACGCTAAACCCTAGGCAAAAGATGACTAGAAGCTAATAACTGATCACATTGCCAAAATCACCAAGAGTAATGCAGGTAAAAGGAAGGTGTTGTTTTAAATTTCAGAAGGTCTTCATCACCATCATTGTCACTGTCATTCAACACTGTAACTGTGCAGCGTTTCCCCAGTCATTGGTTGTTCTAATATGTGCTCAACTGTGAATAAAGCCTAATTACTCCAAACCTCTGCCTTGCAACTCCCCATCCTATGAGGTTTGCCATAAGGACCTATATGCAGCATCTCCTTCTCTTCCACTGTGAGACAAACCAGCCTGTCTGATGCCCTAGCTCAGGGAAGAAGCCTCCCCAAGAGACAAGTCAGGGGTTGTGATGAGTCAGGGGCTGCCTGGAGGGAAGGATCAGTGTGATCCATCAACCACTGCCGACAGGTGAGCTGCAGAACCACTGGAACAGTTCAGCCTCCACTGGTGAAAGGGGGGAGCTAAGTCTGCAGAGGAGAGAAAAAGGAGGACCTCTGGCTTTGCCCCGTTGGAGAGATGAGTTCATTAAAGGCAGAGCTTACACAGGGAAGAAAGGCTGCTCAGACAGATCCAAACTGCCTTGGAGACATGCTTTTGGGGAGGTATTCCCTGTTTAGGTAATGCAGCAAAGAGGTAAAATCTCTGGAATAATGGCACAGGACAAGAGAGAATCTTCTGACAGTGATCCTTCTGGAAAAAAGAATTCACAGAAATGGATTTATTCAGGCAAGTCACTGCACACAAACAATGAAATGTGGGAAGGAACAGGGTAAAATGCTCTAAAGCACCTACATGACTTGGCAATCTTCACTTTGGAAACAGATCAATTTTAGTGGGAGTCTGAAATTCCTGTCTGCATCTGATAGCATGTAAAAAATCACACTTAAGTCCTGTGGAAATTTTACCTTGATGCAAACCATTAAATCTGAACCAGAAGGTGAGCTTTATTTCATATCTTCTGCTACAGCACGTTAAAATACATATACATATTTAGTTTACTATGTAAGTAACCAAATGCAACTGGATTTCTTAATTCTTGGATTTAAAACAGCAGCATTATGAAGACACCCTAGTCACTGATAAGGACTTATTATTGTTATCTGTATTTTAGGTGAGAAAATAACAAAATCAAAACACACAGATCTCTAGCAATTACAAACCCCATGAAGCTGGTGCTGCCTGTCACACCTGTGCCTCCAGGTATAAACTGGTATGTTGCAATAACTTTATAATTATGCATAAAAAGAACTCTTTTTCCATCTGGATGTAAATGCATCATTTAAATACCATTACAATTCTAAACTTGATGATTTCTATATACACATAAAGCTTCTAATCTCCTTTCTTTTCACCCATTCAACCTCTGTGGTATTTATGACTGGTCAAACATTTATGTTTGTCTGAATTAACTAATGGCTCAGAGTTTTGTGAAGGTCATCATCCTGGTTTACACACATGGCTGATTAACACACACCCAGAGCTGAAAGCATCAGATATTAAATTTTGAGTTAAGCATCCTTTCTAGCAGGGACTGCAATCACCATCTGCAGCACTGCCTTCCTCTGACCTTGACACTGCGCTAAACGTCAGGTCTCACCACCACCCATCCAACCCAGGCAGCCTTCTGAAGGTCACAGCTTCCACATGGTCCACCCTGAGCTCAGGCACTCAGCACAGCAGCCCCTGTCCCCACCAGTGTCCTGCAGTGAGCTGGTCTTCACCTGCAGCTCTTCAGCACAGCCACACTGGCTCTGAGTGGTTCTGCCTCCACGGAATGAGGAGCCCTGTGAGGAGAGGAGCCTGCCAAACACACAGACCTGACAGGTCCCATTGTTCTGCATCCACTGTGGGGCCCCTAGTCCTACACTCAGAACACTGAGAATATGAAAGAGACCCTCAGCATCCATTCAAACCCACCAATGTTGCTAAAACTGCAGGACAGATCTAACATCTGAAATGCTCTTTACTGTCAAAAAAAAAAAAAAAGTCCATCAGTATTAGCTATATAACACTCAGTAACAGCAGGTTCTCTCATTTCCCCTGTAGCAACTTTGCTTTAGCTTTTGCTCCCACTGCACGCTGCCAAAATGCAAGAGAGGAGAGAATGACAAGGAAAGAGAAAGAAGAAAGAAGAGCAAAAACTTAGCCAAAACTTGCTTGGCTTTGACACTCTGAAGCGGAAGGAGCCATCTCCCATAACTACACTTGACTGCAACCCATCACAGAAGGAAAACACAACAGGCAAAGAAGCTGCAGCTGTTACTGGAAAAGATGTACGAAGAAACGCTGCCAAATTTATTTCCAAAAGTATCACAAACCTGAACATCCCAGGAACACTGAGTGTCTGCAATACGGCGGTATGGAAGGGAGAAAAAAAATGCCATTCTGCATGTTTATGTGCCTGCATGAAATAAAGGAAAATGTAAATACTCATTCTCTCACTAACACTAAACAAACAAAAATCCTGCAACTTATCCATGACTGTGAGGCCAAAGAAATAAGGAGCAACAGAACTTGCCTGGGAAAGCTGGCTCTCTTTAGGGACTCCTGTAAGGTGCTGGATGTTATGCTAACCTTTTATTCCAGAGCTCTTTCCAACACATGATTTAGGTGCAATATTTAATGGAGAATGGAAATGCAGACTCATATAAATGTAGACAAGAAGCAACAAAAAATGCATAAGGAAAAATTGTATAAGCTAATGCTATTTGAATTGCTAATATTTTAATTATATCTAATAAAAATTATACAAGTTTCTCACAGCATGGGCTCACCAATATACTGTGGGCAGAAGCAGATGCGTGTTCAACAAATCTGAAGGTTTTTAAAACTTTCCTGCATTATCATACTACAAGGTGTATGTTTAAAAAAGCCTTTGCACCACAACCAGAAGGGCTAACCTAACCTTCTCATATGATCCAGATGCAAGAATATTTTGTTGAATAGTCACTCAGAATGACAGCACTTCTAGATGTAGAACACTGGTGTTCATCATGGCCCAGCATTAAACCTGAACCTTTTGATCATGACTATTTAGCTCTGTTAGCTGTCTCACCTAGGTCCTTAGCCAGTTCAATGAGCTGATGTTGGTAACCCTCACCCATCTATCCATGCACTATCAATGCAGCACTGAGACAGGGTGATAGGTTCAGTCATTTGTGGACAAAAGGAGCAAAACTGAAGCCACATTGTTCTCCTTTCCCTCATCTAAAAATAACAGTAAGCAAGCCTTAACCACCTTCTAATACTAAAAGTGTATCTTGGAGTCTGAGAAGCTGAAGAAAAAAAGTAAATTCACATTATGCTGAATGCTCAAGGAACAAACAACAACATTCATTTGGAGTCATTATTAACCTAACAGACCATCAAATGCAAATACTCTAAAGTATGATTCAATTAACGTTTTAACAATTACAGCTTTTCTTAATAAACACTGCCATGCTTTCTACAGATAATTAAAAAAGAAAAACACAAAGAAGCTCAGTTCCATCTTAACAAATTTACTGCTTTTTAATAAATTATAATAAAGCCAAAACAGTGTTACAAATGAGGATGCATTTGCACAAAGAAGCCTGAACAAGCAAAGGCATATACTCTGTGTATGCCGGATCGTTAACCTGCCTTTCAGCAGAGCTCACAGAGCTCCAGCTCCATCTAGTTTATCACATCTCTCACTAGGAGCAGTCCCCATCAGTGCTGAGATGCACCCACTGGCACTGCCTGAGAGCTCAACAACACCTCTCCAGTTTGTGCCTTACTGCAGAGGGGAGAGCAAAAATTCTCTTTTTTTTGGCACTGCAGGCATAGCTGCTTTGGGAGGATGAGGGTAAAGTTAGTTTCAGCTCTTTTAATGGATACACCTTGCCTGAAGCTGGCATGTGTGCCATTTGGGGATGTATAGCACATATACATATGCACATACCTTCTCTTTTCTCTCTTTGTTCCCAAAGAGTGACTAGAAGCCACACCTGGAAGTTCACTAAATAATCTGAGACATAAAAGAAGATTTATTTTTGCTTTTTGATGAGTTAGTTGCATGCAGACAATGCCAGGAACACAGGAACACAGGGAGGGAGAACAAACTGATGATAAACCAACTCCACAACATTTCGGTTTATGGAAGCCAATTTAAAATCCTGAAATGTACAACAGTTAAGAGCCTTGAGAAAATTAAACTTTGCTTTGGTTTCAAAAGATTTGGCCTTGATACCAGCAAAAGGTAATACGGTAAATAAATGGAAAAATATGGAACTATTTTAAGTGCAGCAGCTTCGAGAAGAGGGCACCTTTGCAGAAGTACTCTCTCTGCTTGGAAGGCATAAGCTGTGGGCTAAGAAAGGAACAATATTTCACAAGCAAGAAAAGAAAGACATTGCAAACAGACTGGCTTTGCTCACTGCACCCATCTTATCCTGAACATAACTTCTAAAATTAAATGAACCCGATTACCTGGGTTTGCATATGAGACAAAAAAATAACAAAGAGGGGGGAAGGGCAAAAAAGCTAGCAAGGGGTTTGAAATGAAGCTGTAATATTTAATTTGTATTAAAACTGAGTTGGGAGCCAATCAATACCCAATAAATTCATTTTGGTGGGAAACTATTTCAATTAGAGGCTATTAAAAGATTTCTCCCCTCTAACAAACTGATGTCTCACCGCTGTAGAGAACTTCGCAGTGCTGTATTTAAAAATTCAATTAACCCTTTGATGAATGAAACGGTGATTTATTCCACTGCTCTGACAGGCAAAGGTGTTATAGACTAAACTAACATTTATAATAGATCTACTTTTAAATTCTAGAGAGCTGTCATTTTATTTTGAGAACCTGTCACTTTTTGCCCCCATTTTACCTGATCTTGCATCAATGGTGCTGATGAGACAAAATTCACTCCAACTGAAGGGAATGAATAACCCTCAGACCTGTGTAAAATCAGCCCCAGCTCCAGAGACCCTGAGCCCTCCATCCCTGCTTTGTGTACATAATCCCACTGACACAGCCCAACTGGAGCAGACCTGCAGGAATTCAGATCACTTTTCTGATCCAGATTATAACAATTGCTGTTCTCCAAAAGACACTGATACAATTGGTGTTAGATCTACAGCTAAAGATAAAATTTCAAGCAGCCATTGATCATTACCATCTGCATAATTGTTACTAAAACCTCGGGAGCTCCACCAAATTTTGTATTCAGTAGAGACACTTTATTCTGTGCCACTGTATTTTTGTTATGATAATTTAAAACTGACAACATTTTTCTTCATGACAGTAACAGTTCATTATATTACATGAATATTAACATTTCAATAAAATATCTGCATTTTGATACAATAAAACACAACATTTAGAAAGTTATTAAAATAACCTGAATTGATTTTTTTTTAAAAACTACATAGTGCAAAATTCCTGCTATACTGTAAGTTGTTCTTTTTAAATGTATGTTGGTTCCTTATCCTTCCTTTTGCCACATCCTAAAAATAACAAACACTGCATGTTGGATTGTGTATGAACATCATTGTAAGACTGAGAATCAGGGAGAGAAGAATGTTTGTCACATATGAAAAGCAGCACCAATAATTATTCAATGAATTTAGAAATCAGTTCCAGCAGGGAAGCTGATATTGGTCATCTGAGAAATAATGATTTATTGCTGTTCAGTGCATTGTTACTTACGTGGATACAATTTCCTGCTAAGAAATCAAAACAAACTAAGAAGTCCAAACCTTAGCATGGTTCCTTCCAGAGACTGGGAAACAAATTGAATACTAATAAGTATATTTAGCACAGCTGATTTAGTCCATGTCCATGAAGTGTAAAACATGAAAAAACCTCAATGCAGTCAAGTTAACTGTATATATTTTTTGTTTATGGGTTAAGAAATAACTACTCTTCTGCACGAAATTAGAGGGAGATTTTCTAGCATTCATTTTTTGGGAACATTCTTAATGTTTTCTACTACTTATTTTAATCTTCATTCACAACTTCACTCATTTGAATGCAGCTACTTTTGATTCACAGCAAGGCAGTCAGACTCCACGTGTGAAATTTTAAATCAACTCTGATGGCTTAACAGGAGAAAAATAAAAGCCAAACTTTCAAATTCAGCCTTTCAATTTGTGCCTGCAACGATCCACATATTTGAGGGCTGGATCTGAAGATGGGAATTAGCAGAAGTGTGAAAGCAGCCAGGTACCACAGTAATACAGAACAGAAGAATGTGCAGCACTCTGCCCCACAGACTCATCATGAACAGGACTGGGAGACTGGATTATCCAAAAGAAAAGTGGAATGCCTCCAATTATTTGGTTTGATTTTTGTGGAGTACTAGAAGACCTACCCAGTCATAGACTTAATTCCAGTATATTGAGCATTTCATACAGATCTGTCAGAAATCTTTGAAATCAGCACCCTAAAACCCAAGTCCACACTTTGAGCCTCAAACCCCATGGGCAGAAGGACTGAAGAAAGCCTTTCAAGATGTGGAGAGAGGATTGAACCAGTTAAAACTGAATGTGTTCCTGTTGTGAGTAAGAGTTCTGCAGTAGCTGAGACAAGGGTAGAACATGCCGCTGATTCCCTGCAGCAGTTCCCCGGGGGCTACAGCCAGGAGGGACGAGAGGAGACAATTCCTGTTGCCCTTTTCTACAGGTGAGCAATACTATCACCATATCTGGTTCTCTTCAGTTGCCCCAAGCATATAATGAGTAATCTATGGTTCCTGTTTTAACTGCAAAATACACATTTGAACCAATAAAGTTTTCAAGCAAAAAGAAAAGCCTTGACAAACTGCTGTTTTCAGTCTGTAATGCTCTTTCTACAATTTTATGTGGTTAACCTACACAGTAATAAAAAACCTTAACTTTCTTTTTCTTTGAAGAAGATCTGTCTGTTCTTCACTTTGTTTTACAGAAAAGGAAATCTAAAAGCAGAGTCTTAAAGAAAATGCTTGGATTAAAGAGACCTAGAAAAAACCCACCAACCTAAAACCCTGTAAACCTTTGCCTGTACATGTGATTGAACATTCCCAAAGTTGACAGAATTAACAATTCTAAAACTGTACAGTGATGCCAGATGCTGCAGTCAGTTGTTGTTGACTATTAAAAAAAAAAAAAAAGAGGTAAATTTGAACACATTCTGACAGTATGATGCTCTCTTACAACTCTTTTGTTTCTTACAGAGTTCCAGCTGGGAAATGATAACTAGAAGACATCTGTCCTTATATTCCAAAAATCTGTAAAGGACAAGCTTTTTATCAGACTGGTGACAGCTTTTTGTTGAAAATATAATTTCTCAGTTAATCAATTATCTATCCAATTAGATAGCTTTTTGAATAAATCCATCTTTTCAGAAAAGGGAATGACAACTCCTCAGCCTCCCGCTAATATCCTACAAATATCCTAATCAGCTTCCTACAGCCATACATGCTCTGTGAAGCAAAAGCCTGATTGGGTCTCCTTGTAATTGTGAGCCTAACTTCATCTAATAGCTCTTGCTAAGTAATAAGCTTACCAGATATCACACGAAAATTATGGCACCAAGTTGAATACATACTTTGTACTGTTCCTGAATGAATATGAATGCCTGTTTAACTTTACTTAGCTCTTGATCCTGATTCCATTCAGCTCACAGAAGAAAAAACAGTCCTCGATATTAATGCAGCAGAATCAAGTCGGCAGGCACGTAACCCACTCAATTTCTGTGGAATGCTCAGTTAAGAGTATTTAACTCTAGTTAAACTAATGCCTATGCACTCCTAAGATTGGGCTTAAATATTTGAAATTCAAGAGCCAAATGTTACACAGTGGAAGATCACTTCCTTCTGATCCAGCTGTCATACAGCTGTTGACAGGCTTGAGTCAAGGCAGTGAGATCATTCTGTTTCCTGAGGTGCCTAGGACCTTCCTCTACAGCCACTGTGCTGAAGCCAGCAGACATCTGCACGATGCTGGAGGACACCAGGCAGGATGAAGAAAGGACCATTATGAGTGAGATAGTAACCTCTAGATGATCTCCAGCCGGTCGGTAGTTCCATCCTAAAATGTTCCGTAGTTCCCTAACACAGACTTAAGCTCAGGACACCAACTGTCTTTTCAAAACAGAACTAAATAAAAGGATCTAGATAGCTCCAGTAGAACCCACAAACAGAAAGTGGTTGTTCAAAAGAACCTTTTAAAGCCAGAGTAGAGCTGTGCCTTTTGATATCTGATTTATTTATGCAGTCCCCCATAGAGTCAACCGGGTTGGAAGAGACCTCAAGGATCATCGAGTCCAACCCTACCATGGTTACTAGACCATGGCACTAAGTGCCACATCCAGTCTCAGCTTGAAAACCTCCAGGGATGGTGAATCCACCATAAAACATAATTGTCTGTGAAGTCCCAGATGCATAAAATTTTTACACTTCTAATTAAGCTGTGAACAATCAGACATGGATCTAACTCTGCTCACAATTGTATCCCAGGTTAGCTACTTTTTCTCCTCACCGGGGGTATTGCACACGTACTTAGGAGAAACTCACAAGTGGGAAGTCTTTTGATGATCATTTTAGCTTTAAAACTCACCAGAAAAATGGATTTTCTTCTATACAACCCCCTTCAAAATCTTCCAGACATTTTTTCTAAATAGAAATCTTGCCAAACACCACAGTCAGATGTTAGATACTTGTACTCCATCAGTAATTTCACTTTCACCGGTCAAACAGCAAAGTCAACCAATTGCTACTTTGTTCTACTGCCTCAAAACAGATGAAAAAAATATTGCAGTGGTAAGCACAAAACAGAAGCATTTAAATTTTAGCTGGAACTAGTAAGGTCAAAATGATCTGTGCTTACACAGCCAAGTTTAGTAACACAGGGTATGAAATGACATTGGGCGAGTACTCCAAGAGTTAATGGATACCAAGGGGGACACAAATAAATTTATGTTGATATTTTGATGGGGAATTTGAAAGAGATTAGGTTCATGGCATGCTCCTGAGGGAACCATGACCAAGATAAGGAGTATGAGCTATGAGACTTCATTTCTGAGAATTACTTGGAAAATAAATAAATAAGCAGCTACAGAACTTTTGATGACTGGTGTACAGAGACTTATACCTGGCTTGCAACCCTTGGGGAAGAGTTAAAAAAAGAGTCCAAGAAATAATGGATTTTCAAGAAAAAAAAAAAGAAAGAAAAGAGGTATTGAAAACAAGTGAATAGAAAATACAAAGAGGGCGGTGGAAATGCAAGCAGGATGTTCTAGTGAGCTGCAGAAACCCAGCAAATTGTAAATAAGACATTTAAACCATCATGAAGACAGATTCCTTGAAGTCCTTGGTATCTAAATGTCATTGTTCTATTTTTAGATGCCTGATATTTAACACAAAATATGACCTGTAATAATTGATATTTAACTACTGTATTCAATTTGTAAACATGATATAAAGGAAAAGACAAGATGAATGCTTTACAGATGTTAAGAAGACGGCGTAGCAAGGACAGTGATGAAAATTGGAAGGGTTTAGTTTACATCCTCTGAGATAGCATACTGTACACATCAGTCCCTCACTGTCTGTTACACTAATTTGCATGAGCACTATAATTGACAGCTTGTTAACAGCTTATTAGGGACTCAGAAACCCTGTAACAAACACCACACACGGAACAACAGAGTGGACAGAGGCTCTAGTCATAAATGCTGTTTTAACAATCCCAGCTGAAACCTGCAGATCAAATATTGCCTCTTGATTGCATAAGAAGTAATTATGATGGGAGTGGGGCTAGAAAAGCATCAGATACAGAAGTAAGGATAGACAAACAGCCACACCAGGTCAGGCAAATGGTCCATCCTGCCTAGTTTCTTGTTTCCAGCAGTAGCAAGCACAGTGATAGCTCCTGCACACACTCTCAGCCTCGAGCAATCTGCAGCTCTGGGACTGCCTAAGCCAGGCGTGGTGTTTCATGTTTAATAGCCACTGATGGATTTTCTTCTGCTAGGAATCTCTCTAAATGCATTTTGAACCTCTGTAAAGTTTGAACAAAATTAAATGGTTTAAAATACCTTGCTGGTGCCAATCTTTCTGTAGCTATTCTACTAACGCTCCTTTCTGGGGGATAAAATAAACAAACCAATTAATATGTAAGCTGCAACTCTTATTTTTCTGCATTTCTAAATCTAATGTAGTTACAACATGGCGTTACTGCAGTCCAGGGTGGAAAATGTCTATTAGTATGAATTGTAACATATCACATGAAAGACAATAACAGCATCATAACACATAGAGAAAGCTATTTGTATTTTTCTGGTGAGGGAGTACAGAGCTACTGAATGTTGTCCTTACTTATCTTAGGATGAAAGCCTTATTATAAGCTCATTTCAGTTGAACAAATCTCTCTGGGCTCCCTGCTGAGCAAGGCATTTAAACTTTAAAGCTAAAGGCATTCATTTTGCTTTGCTGACAGTGAAAACCTTACTGCACAAGCTCCACGATGCACATGGAAGCTTTTAGATGGCTCAGTGGCAGAATGCATTAAGGCATTTAGCTGCTTACTGCGTTTCTCTGCAGTGCATGGACATCAAAGCCATTGGTTTCTCCGGCGGCAGGAGTGGACTCTCCACGCAGCTACGTCAGCCTGCTCAGGTTTAAGTGCTCTTTAGATTCCAAATAGAGAATACAGTGACCAAATATTCAGGGTAGTATTTTTCAGAGCATCCTGCCTTGCTGTTATTTCTGAGGAGTGTTTAGCATAGTGGTTCAGGCCCTGGAGAGCTGAGAGACCTTCTCTGGGTCACGGCACAGGAGATCCATCAGTATGGAAAAGATGCATGTTACAGAACTACAGCTTCCTGTTTTTCACCATGCTTCGAACAGCTTCTGTTAATGAAATTCTTGTTGTTTTCTTTTTAAACAGAAATATCTTTTGCTTATTCTAGCTGGTAATCTCTGTCTATGAAAAGTTACTGTCAAACACTATTACTCCAAAGTCTGACTACACACTACAAAAGGGACCAAGCACTTTTGTACACACACTCAGAAGCAAGATATTAAAAGCTTATCTGTCCCTATATTGGGTGATTCAGAGATTGGAGCAGGAGTTCAATCACTTCAGCTCACCCAAGTGTAACAGGACCCCACATCAAACAGCCAAATCATAAAAACTCTCTGCCATATACAGAAAGGCAAATAAAAAAATCATTTTCATCTCAGGTCTCCAATTTTACTTCGCTTAAATGTTGTCTCTAGCTCTACACTCACTGGAACCAACAGCAGCCTCCTTGGGTAACTTTTAATCATCTATTCTCAGCAGCTGCTTCTATAGAGTATTTTAGAAAAGTATTTTAAAATTGTAAGTATTTAAGTATTTTAAAATAATGATACTGTAAACATGGTTAAAAGAGCAACTCAAAAAACATAGTGTGTTGTCTGTTATAGTTTATGTGTATAGGGGTAGGTGGTTTTTTTTGGTTGTTGGTGGCTGCTTAGGATTTTTTTTTAAATATTCACATCTTAATGTTGCAAATAAGCATGAGAATAACTTACTACTAATTGTTATGAATACATAGATCAGGAAGATTAGGAAATTACTATGTGATTGTAGTGTTTATTACCTAGGCTACATGCAGGTAACAACACAGCTCATAAAAGTGCAGGAATAAAGCATGAAACCAAGCCCAAATCTCACTGAAACACAGACTGATTGATATCTAAAGAGTTGGATACAATAATTATGGAAACATTAGCTTACCAGACTATGTTTTTTAATACATCTATACTAAAGGAAAGGCAAAACACAAACCAAATCCTCAGCAACCACCATTATAGGTTTTAGGTCATGACTTCAGGGAAGATTCTGTCCAGGTCAGTCCAAAGAAATACATAGCCCTAACAACTCATTTTATTAGTTGACAAATATCTTTATCTAGGTCTAGAAAATTGTGTATACATGCTACTAACTTTTATCTGTTCAAGTATTTGAGCTATTTTACATTGAAGAAGGGACTACTTGCTTAAACTGAGGAACTGTATAAAGGTTTTCTTAATTAACATCAGTATTAAGAGTAATATCTAGCACTGTATTAATATTAAGACTTCTACCAGTAAGTTGTTGCAGGTTCATATAACTGAAAACAGTGATGAGGACATTATTTTTTCTGAATGCATTAATACTACATTTTGCTTAAGGTATTAACTCTAAAAAATTAACACATAGGACTCGAACGTAAGACTTTCAATTAATCTAATAATTAAATTAAGATAGAAAATCTTAAGCAGAAGGAACAACCCATTCTTCATTAAAAAACAAACAACAAAGACTGAGCTTCAGCTGTGGTAGAAAACCTCAAGTTAAACATGAAGAAAAACTTTCTAGTGACACAGAGAGCAAAGCAGGAGAACAGATGAGTGGAAGTGATCAGGTCTTCATCAAACTGATACACTTTGCCCATGGACTAAGTAACCTTTAGAAGTCACCTTCAGACTGCAGCTATGAAAATGTTTCTCCAATTAAAATTAGAAAGCAAAATTCTTTGAAGAAAATGTAAAATTGCATTTGTTCTTAAGGCTTAAAACAGCATGCACAAAGGCAAATGTGCTGGATCAGACACAAACACAAGAGCAGTTCTGCTCTCTGGGTGCCAGGTAGCAAATACAGCAGTCTGAAGCATTTTGTACCAGCAAGAGATCTCAGGAGGGATCAAAGCTTATTTAGTGGTTACCTATAAAATTAAGAATTCTTCTTACACCCCAGAATTTAACTACTAAAACCATATTTCAAGCTTCTCCTTTTCTTTACAAGAGTTTTAACTGACACAATCAGTATTAAGAAAAATGACTTAACACTCCATAAGGCTCAAGAAGAATCTTAGCCCAATGTTCAGCAAAGATTATATATGCACAGTACTACTGATAGACCATTTATTAGGCCACAAAAAGAATGAGCTAACTACTCAATCTGCTGTGTTTTGTCTTAAGTCTGTTTGCTTTTATATTCAGGCTCTGTCTGTTACTACTTTGAAAACGTATTTGTGGAATTGGCTGCAATGATTAAGAATATTACAGAGAGCCAACCCACAATATGGTAAATGTTAAAATGGCAAGATTTTAAATTTAAATTCCAACTGTCCAGCAACTAAGCAGGGCAAGCTGAAAAGAGTGGGAATGGCTACAGCATTGGCCATGAGTCAATTCTTATATGCTGATTACCTACTGTAGCTACCACTAATTTTAATAGTGCTTGGCAATCTTTATTTTACTTACAAATATTTGCATGAAGGAAAAAATAAGGCATTTTAATTAGCCTTAAATCAGTTGTAAGAATAAAAATGAGCTTTATTTACTGTCCTCCTAAAAAAGGCCCTACAGGTGCTGTACCAAAATTCGTGGTGCTCTGTAACTGCTGAAATTGTGATACAAGACTGTGTTCACTTTTACCTTACCCTAAGCAATACTATGTTCTACAAGTGTAAAGGAGCTGCACTATCATATATTATGCACTATCATAATCTATTTAAATGAACTGGTGCAGCTACAATAAAAATCATCCTTTCCTGTAGCTTGTTCTTTGCAAATCACCCAAATGCTAAGCAGTTGAGGAGAGCCTTTGGTTTCCTTTCACGTTGGCACTGTAAACCCCCTCTTGTTCGAGACACACATATCCCTCAACTTCTGTCAAAAGCAAGAACAAATTTCCTAACCAAAACTGAAAAGTCCTTGGCTTTTCAAATGACTATAAATTGCATGGCTAAGTGCATATGGCCACAGGGCTGTCACAGTTACTTTTCCTGACAATTCATCATAGCATACTAATTCTGTAATATCATTACTGTGTCTCTTCTCACTGTACTGATCCAGCCAGTTAATTTAATCAACTAATAATAGATTCAGAAATGGATGCAAAGGGCCCTAGCACTTCAAATTATATTACTAGAGATGCACGGCAGTGAAAACAATGTATTCTGTACTTGCCATTAAATATAACCCCTGAAAGTTATATTCTTCTAGTGAGCTGGAGATTTTCCTTTAAAAGGGAACGAAAAAATATTTGTACAAGTTTAAAAAGGTCTTTTTCAACAAGGTTAAAAAATCAGTTTATTTCACATTACGCATAACTTAAAATTACATTGCATTAATTTGAAGAAAAAATTATAACCAACTACTTAATCAATTACCATAATTACTGCAGGTAAGTTTCAAGGTAAAAAACACTACAAGAGAGAAATACCCACCTGTAGTGAAAGCTAAAGGTGTATGATTAACTGCAAAGTGAGCCCTTTTAAAATGGACAATTAATTTTATTAAATTTTAATCTTCTCTGAAAATGTCAATGATGATTAAAACATTATTCTCTAACACCTCAGTTCATTTTGCATGTCATGAAGACTAATAGCCAAACTTTTTAAGATTTAAAAAAAAAAAAATGTAAGCCAAAATGTAAGCAAGACTGGAATGCAGGCTGCATCCAACTTCTGCTGCTACAACACTGACAATCAATGCAGCACACTGAAAATTTTGAATATGCTACAGAGATTTTGAAATCTGATATCTGCTCAATTCAGCTAGGAAACCAAAGGGCACAACCTGCTGAATGCCCCAGGCTGAACACAGGGGTGGTCATACTGCATAGAAGCGGTTCCAAAACGTGTGTGTGTGTGTGCACAACTCTATCTAATATACACACGTGTATGTTCAAAGGAGTTCAAGTCCTTCATCACCCGTATTTGAGGAGCAGCACCCCCACACACACCATAGCATCCCCTCTGTGTGTGTCTGTCCCTGGTCCTGGCAGTGCCCAGGGACCACTTACCTGAAGCTGCTGACTGAGCTGCTTCAAGTCCTGTTTGCACTACTGAAGTGTTAAAAAGGACAAGGATGCCACTCTGGATATGGTACATTGTGAGGAAATCATGTTCAACGCACCCAATTTCAACCCCCACGTAGAATTTTCTTCTTAAGATTAAATCTAGATGAATCACCAATGTCAATCCAATTAATCTTTCAGGGAGCTTAGACTAAAGTCAATGAAACTCTTGCTGAGGCAGTTTGTGTATTGGGGCCTAAAACAAGGCAGAAGTGTGTTTTCTGATGTAAACAGAGTTAATTTTGGCAAAACTCAGTGAGAGAGGGTGATCGAGATTTATAGACTTACTCTCTGGACATGATTCAGGAAGGCAAATGTTTAACATTTTAAAAGCAATTAGAGGCCTCCAAAATGCAATTAATCTTCTGTACCTGCCAAAGTACTCTCCCTGAAACGAGGGTGCCTGAATTCAGGCTTACATTAAGGCCAGACTAAATACATATTTCTTAAAGCACATTATGCAGAGATCACCATGTACTCTCTCTTTAAGGTGTCCAACGTCATTTGTTACTAAGCGCGATTCCAATTATGCCTACCTAGTCTAAAAGCAAGGCATCTGCTTGAGTACCATAATCTAACAAAACAAATAATTTTCCTTTCATCAATATACAACAGCTTTGTTCATTACTGGGAAACGTTAGGTGGTGAAGTATTGAGTGCTATGCATTTTACGCTTAAATCAATGTACTGTCTTGCAGTTATGCCACCTAATGTGTTTTTAAGCCATGCACTACAGAAATCAATGTGGTTCTTATTTGATATTCAGTGTTAAGTTCAGCCTCATAAATTTAGAATTGCACTCTGTTATTTTGATGGTTATGTATTAACCATGTCCTGTAAGTTTTATGATTTTATATTCAGCCGTGCAGTAAATCATAGCAGTTATACACAAATGGCATGCGGTGGCTCTACTTTTACTGTCCCTTCTGAAAGAGAAAGTAAAGGATGATTCATTTGACCTATCGGGGAAGAAAAATACAGTATATCAGATAAAATTCAGAAGGTGTATCGGTAACAAAATTAGGCGCCATAAAATTTAACTGAGTCTTTTCTGAGACAAACTGATTTGCAGCAGATAAATGTGTTTGATATACTTCATCTTACCAATATTTTACACTGGAACAGCCACACGACAGTTGATCATTCTCTGGAACATATCAAGCAGGTGCCATGCTATTGTCTAGAAATCAAATGCTACACTGAAAATGTTTTTTCAAAACAAAGGATATTGGTATACAAAACAAACTTCTAAAATGTTCTAATAGTGGAAAAACTTTTCTTCATTTGTTATTTTTGTAAGTATCTAAATACAGTTTTGATCCTACAAGAAGCCAGAAAAACAGTGCTCTGCAAGTCATGGGTTGTTGGTTTTTTTAAGTGGAAGTTTTGTTTCTATTTCTATTTGCAATTTAATTCCTTGCCATAAAATAAACCACAGGTTCCTAGACCCCATGGCAATATAAAGATTGTTTGCTTGTTTCATTACGTTTAGTGAGACAGGGCAATGCCCTTAGTGAAAGAGAAGAGTATTGTTACACCAGAATTCTTCTTTTGTCTTACACTTTCTCAGGTGAAATCCTGAAACTAAAATCCTCTTTCGTTTTTCCAAGAGCTGTCAATGACTAGAAAGGCCATTTAAGATCATGGTGTGCAGCACTGTAATCTTTTTTTTATTTTTAAAGTTACTAAAGTTTAAAAATTAAATGGTTAAGAATCACAGGAAAGCCTGTGTGTTCCTCCTGAGAGCAATTATAATCACATAAAATAATCTGACAGTATCTACAGTATAGTCCAGGAGAAAAACAAAAAAGCTTTTCTTTAAATATAGTCGTGTACAATGGACATTTGCATGGGTTTCTATCTAATCAGCCCTCAGTTCATTGCTATAGCAGAATAAAACATGTTAATTTATGTCATCCTACAGGGCCAGAGTGCCCTCAATCCTGGAGAGCACATGCTCACACCTGCCCAGGTTTACCTTGTCTAAGTTTCTTGGGTCTAAGTCCTACACTTCCTGAACTACAAGTTAGATCTACATCACACTATAAGCTCCAGCTTTCCAGTTCACAATAAGCCACATCACAACAGTAATAAAACCAAAACATAAATGAACTGTGAAATAAATTAAATGAGGCACTGCCAAACAAGTGCATTTGGCTTAGTACAACTTTCAACAGGCAACAGAGCTTGGCTTGTCAGGCCTCAGGATTTATACCAACTTGGTGTCATTTCTAAAGTTATTTCCATGAGTTGCTTTTGACAATAAATGCAGAATGAATGCACAGGTCTAATCTGGGTGAGTTAAGAAACAGAAATAAAGCCATTTGTATATGGCCCTGTTAGAAAATTCATTTGTATATGGCCCTGTTAGAAAATAGGCCCTGTTTCTGCCTCTATAGCCTTTGCTTAGGCACTGGGATAACTACTATGTACAAGTCCTCATACAAGAAGTTCTTTCTGTATAACTTCTGCCAACTAGAACAGCAGACATCCTAAAGAAGGAGATTTATTATTAAAGCAATTAGGAACCTATTTTGAAGCTAAAATGCAGTTTGTGCATGCGTTATTAAAATATGTGATGGCATTTTATTTTTTGTGCTTCTGCTAGCAAACTAACCTCCTCTGGGGCTAGGAATTAAAAACAAATTCTCCTGGGGGCAGGATCTAGCTACTCTAGAAGATGCATCAGTGCAGAATTCTGAAGTATTGGAGGGCCAAACATCCTTCTTTTTCTTTCAGAGCAGCCGTCAAAGACTGGTAAGTGCACAGCACAGACAAAGAAACAAAACCAAGAAATGTTAAGAAGTACCAAATGACTGATAAGAAATATAATCTTACTCAAATTAGCTGTTGTACACTGGTACTTGTATTCTTTTACAGTGGCTTTTTTCTACAACACAGCACATGCTGGCAAGCAAAATTAGATGCTCTTATCTTCCAATATCTAGTCTAATCCTGAGTCCTGAGTTTCTCTGCACAAACCACATATAGATTTTAATTCTGACAGTGGAAAGTGAGAAATATTTACAGATAAAGAGAGGGAAAAAGGAAAGGGTGCTACAAAGTTCCATAATAATTACCTCTCTCTAAATGGGAAATGTTTTTAGTCAATTGTATCTGGTAAGTTGAAGGATTCACTGCCATGGTAATTTATGGAAAGGAATCCCCAGAACTAAAATAACTTGCTGATTGACTAAAACTCACAGAACAGCATCATGAGGACTGGGACGATTCTCCTTTGAAGAAAAACTTCATTTTACATTAACAGCTAAGGTCCAGCTAAAAGTCATTTCATTGCTACAAAAAAAAGAGTATAAGAGGAGGAAGAGAGAGATCATAATATAGAAACATTACTATTAAAATCAGTGACCATCAGTGTCCTTTCTCCTGGACTCCTGCAAAAAAGTTTCAGGACAGGTTTCACCAACACACCAATAGCCCATATTTCAGCAGCTCAAGGGCAAGTAGAAAAGCAGCAGACTCTTGCTGGATTAAAAGAAAATCTGTGCAGCATGTTTGGAATGTCGCGATACTGGCAGGGAAAAAAAAAAAAACAACCTCTAAAGAAACAGCAACAACAAAAAACTCCTTTCCCAAAGCACATTTGGGTATATGGTATTGTTTGCCAAGGTCATTCAGAAAAATGAAGACACCAAAACTCTTTAGGAAAGGGTAGGCTAGAATAAATCAACACAGAAAGCATGGAGCAAACTGCACAGAAGAGTCGAGAGAGATGACTCCTCTACACTCCCAGTCTGGGTCCCCCTGCCCAGGGGCCAACAGCAAGAAGTATTTCAAGGATTCATCAGGTGACAGTGACTTTGCACCCAAGAAGGAGAGATGGAAAAAAGCAATTAAGGAACACCTCTGTTTGCTGGAAAGGGAGAGCAGAAAGATGTTCAGAACAGCTCGTTCCATGTATTTTCTTATTGTTTTCTCTGGAGAAGGGAAAAAAACCCACCCTTACTGCCACCAGACTCTTCACTCCACACCTGTACCTCAGGACTAGCAACACAGTGCACAGTAGCCCTAGCTTAGGCCAGTACTCTTGCTCCTATCACAGGATGCCACTTCAACACTTGGGCATTAGTCTGCAATGTTTATTTATATATCCAAGGTCATTAAAACTTGCTTCTACTATACATAGCAATGCATTATATTCATCTTTTTAATCTCTGCTTCTCACTGGGAGAGCACTGTGCTTTAAAATTTTTTTCTTCCTGCCTACCATGGGAAAAGATTTCCAGCAGCCATTAGCTACAGCCATTTTCACATCTCATTTTAACAAGCTATAAAAGCAGAACAACATGCCAATTACATGAAATAAATAAAATGAGTGGGTACAAGATGGCTAAGAAAACCTCTTGCACTGCATATATTTGTTAGAGAGTGTATTAGGGTTTCACTAATGCATTTATAATCCTGCAGAACAGTCTGGCACATCTGCAGTTTCAGTACAACAGAACAGCAAAGATGATACAATCCTCAGAGAATTTCTATTTGAAATAATTTTAGATCTGTTTTATGTATACCAAGGAAGCTGCCAGTCAATCTGATCTTCAAACACGCTCAACTCCACAGAGGGAACTCTAGTAAACTGCAGACTGTTCACCTAAATGCATTTATTTCAGCAACATGAAAAATAGTAGCTGTATCTGGCTAATAATACGTTGCACATTTGGAACTTTGTTAAATACCTTAATTGTGTAGCAGAGAATAAGGCAGTTAATTTACACAAAAGGACACAGAGGTGAATTTTATGTCTACATCTCCGAACAAAATAAGTAAATTCACTGAACATATGGCTTATTAAATTTAATAGTTCCTTTCCAAGATGATTCTGATTGCCATGTTTTGAAAGATAGGATTTAAAAAAAATTTCTTTTGGATATTTGCCGTTAAGCAGATCTGCCATCTGTCTCCCCAAACGAAAAGAAACTCAAGACTTTGATTACTATTTTCTTAACCAAGATTTAGGGTAATGTATTTCTAGTACACTGATTAACTACATCTGACATCCCATCTTGGACCTGTTTATTATTCTTTTTCAAAGAACTACCACATACGTGCACAAATGTACCACACACTATGTGAGGAAGGAAGCATAAGGGAGCACCATCACCTCTTGCAGCACATTCAAGCACTGTTGGCGACACCGTGTTATTCAAATAGGCATCTTGTATTTTCACTCAGGTTTTAAGGAGACAGATGTCTAAAGCATAACATAATACTCCAAACTGGACTTACAATTCCTGTCATAAAATGCTGGTGTTAAAAATAAATTAAAAATAAAAAAGGAAACCACTCGCGAATTTCCTTGTAAAAAAATCTATCGCAAATATGAAGTTGGACTGAGCAGGTCACACAAATTCTGTATACCTGTTTAAGCCTGACAGTATGCCAAACTCTTGTGATTTGCATATTCTATACTTCAAATCCTCAGAAGTCCAACTCATTTTTCTTGCCTAGTTATTTTCCACAAAGCTTTTTCACTCGTAGCCTTCAAGCCAACACAAGCAGTAACTCACCTATGTCTGAACCAAAACGATTCTTTCACTCCCACTGATAAATGTATAGATTATGCATCTACTTCTTAAGTCACCAAGTATCTCCTTGGAATCTAGCATGAAGTGGGAGAGCAGCCCAGGAGCAGCAATCAATGGACTAATGGCCCCTAATCAGTCATAGGCACCAATAAGGTAACACAGCCACTGCTGCCTCAGAAACACTGTACAGCTCAGTCCTGACTCCCAGGGTATCATCACTGCTCGTTTAAATCACAGCACCTTCACTTGTGACTCTGGGGCATATTATGGTCAGCACTTTACAAGAGCTGAACAAAAATAAGTTCTCTATATAGTGAAAGCAACGGTGGCAATCCACACGTGGCAAAAACCCTAAAATAAATAAAACCAAATTTCAGCACCCAAGTCCGATGTATATTATGGAACTGATTTATTGCCACAACACTTTTCTACTGTATCAATCACAGTGTTAATCAAAGCACTTTTGAATGAGAGATTGACTCCTAACCCAAACCCCTCAAACAGTGACAGCTCTGCATGGCACTGCCATCCACACCCCTGGTCACCATCGCATGGCACAACAGCAGCTGTGACACCAAGGACGGAAATACATTATATGAAGGTTAAAATGATGTCAAATAAATGGGTTTAAAAGTTGTATTTTAAGCTAATCTTTTTTTTTCATTTTCCTTTTATCCTGGGACAACACAGCCAAAGCAGACACTGCTGCATCCCTAAGCCAGGCTGCCTGCCCAGCCAGAAGAGCTCCAAACAACACCTGCACAACTTGCCAATGGCACGTGAACACTTTTCAACATTTTACCTTTGCAAGAAGCACAACCAGCAATGTCACAGAAGGATTTTCTAACACGGTGAAATTAAGTACATAAATAATATATAACCCCCACAGGGACAAAAGGAGAGCTGTGATACAGCTGGACAAATGGGACACAGGAGAACATGTGTGAGAACATGGCAAAATCTGCCAGATAAGAACAGGAGTTGTAGAACAGGCAGCAAAGCTGTCCAGAGGAACATGGTTAAAATAATACACTATGCTGGGAGCAAACAAGATCCTTGCTTATGGGGGAGGAGGACAAGAAGCAGAACAGCACTGAGGAAGAGTGAGGACAAACAGGGAAGATACAGTTCCTCACTTTGGTTCCAGCTCTCCACTCCCACATTGTCGGTGGCAAGTGGCTCACCCTTGGCAGTGGAGAGCCTCAGCCAAGGGGCTGTGCAATGCCAGCAC
>NW_008676604.1:36163-44204 GCF_000695815.1 Acanthisitta chloris | reverse complement strand
GGAATGCTCGAAGCCTCACTGGCCCCTGGGAGGTCTGAATCAAGCAGATGCTGTGGAGGCAGTTCTTGTGCTGTCTGTTATGGTCCCGTGTGAGAGTACACCTGGGTGATGGATAATAATCCTCAGGTAGCAAAATTACCATGTGGCAATTTTTCTTCCACACATTTGATTCAGAGTATGAAGCAGTACTCAAGCATGGGTTCAACATACGTGATCATCTTGTTACTGCCAGTAAAGGTGCTTGGCAAGGGCTTTGTATTAGCTCTTCAACAACAGCAGCTGAAACACATTTACCAAATAGGATGAATCTTTCATAGAAGCTCCAGTACAAAACTATCAGAATTCACTTACTAGACTTTATGTTCCAATAACAAAAGACAAAATCTGTGAAAAATATTGCCTCTGTCATTTTAATTCCTCAGACTTCTGAAACTCTGCAAAAGTATTTTGAGACCATCAGTATACAGAGCAAATCACATCAGGTTTGGAACCATTTTCCAGACTGCTGGATGCTTTTGATTCTAGGATTTTCTGTGTACAATGAGCATGGACTACACTTTGGTACTCAGCACTGCAGATTTATTCTAAGCTCCATACCTACACTCATCACGTTTTGGTAGCATTGCCATAAATTCACAATTTCTCTGCATGCAAACCACAACTTTCCTTCATTATTATTGATAAATCATAATAATGAAGTTACTCTCTAATTATTTCTCAAAATCCTTCTTGAAATACCATTAGTATTATTTCATTAGTGCTTAAATGGACTTGCAGAACCAAGCTCTTAGTTTCTAATTCTTGAATACCTCTGAATGGTGAGATTTACTAAACTTGATTACAACCTATTGTGCTTACACAAGCATCATAACAACTCAGAGCTGTGGAATTCAACCTGCCTTCCAGAAATACATAAAATAAATACTGAAAAATTAGATAAGCTGCAACAAAGACTAGAAATTTAATTACTGGGTATCTTTGGTTGGGGGGGGGGGGACAGGCAGGTATGGCTTATCTATGACCCTCATGTTGGAAGCTCCACTACACACTCTCCTTTCCTTCTGCCAGCTTTTCTCATAGCTGATCTGATAGAACAGGTTTCTATATATTTGTATTCTGATGCCAGAATTAACTAACCAAATGATAAATGCATTCACAAATGCATTTGAAGCCTGAATGAGTCATATACGTGCTCACATAAGAAATTCAAAACAGAAGCTATCCTAGTGAGAGGTGTTTTGGTCCATCATCTGCCTTTGGGTGCATATGTCTCATTGCTTTGAAAGTCTGTTGGGCTTTTATTAAACAACACATTTTTTTTCTCATCATTATAAAGTCAAGTCTGTTGGTTAGAATTCCTGTCAGAAATACACAACTTCAGTCCATACTGATAGATGTTACGTGGTTCCTTTCAGCGTTAAGAACCGCTTTGGGATTTTATTCTTTTAGAGGAATCACAAGAAGGAATAACTGTACTCCCCTGCTCAGCACACAGAACACAGTGCACAGGGGGAGCTGAGAGACACCAGAAGCTAATGCACAGCCACTGCATGGCTCCTGATCATCTTATGTCAGAGCATCCTAGAATCTCTGTAAATACAATAAAATATCTGATAAAATGAGGCTTTCGTGATCATATCAGTAATTTTTCTCATCATGCTCATCCTGACACAATTCAGTTTTCTAACCAGTGCATATGCTACAGTAGTCTGTTGGTTTATAACCAACTTCAGACTGTACATCTTTAGTTCTATGTCTACACTGATTTCAAAGTCAATGTCTTCTTTCTCTCTCCTTGAGTTTGCACATCTTTATAATACCTTCTGATTAATTTATCACATAGTAAAGGTTTTAAAAAATCATTTCCCTTTTGATCTAAAAATCCTTATAGTTCATCTTTAATATGTTCTTTTGAGAGGATCTTTCTGGAGAAGTTGCCACATGTGTTCTACTCCTCTGAGAAATAACAGCAAAGCTCGAGAAATATTTCAGGAGCTTCAAATCACATTTAAAAAGGTTTGAAAAGTTTTTGTTTGTTAAAAAACCCCCATTTCTTTCAAGCTAAGAAAGATGAGAGTATATTGTAGTACATATGGCACAAGAAGACTAACAAAAAGGAAACTTTCTGGAGAAGTTGCCACATGTGTTCTACTCCTCTGAGAAATAACAGCAAAGCTCGAGAAATATTTCAGGAGCTTCAAATCACATTTAAAAAGGTTTGAAAAGTTTTTGTTTGTTAAAAAACCCCCATTTCTTTCAAGCTAAGAAAGATGAGAGTATATTGTAGTACATATGGCACAAGAAGACTAACAAAAAGGAAAGAAACCTTAAGAGTGTCAAAATTTATCACAACAGAAGTGGTTTGAAGCATTTTTAACATGCTGCTACTTCATGAACTAGACTCAAATAAGGAGGGACAAAAGTCAAGCAAAGAAAATACTGATTTCTTCAGATTGTTTTTCTAAGATGATCATTATTTCTGTAAGATGATCTGTTCCTCCGTTTGTTATAAGCCATGCAAAGAATTCATCACACGTAGAAGAGAATAACCCTCACTTTGCACATTAATGCCATAATATTCTGCTTTATAAAGAGTGCTTTTAAGCCATCACGTGTCAAACAGAACTAGGAGATTATCTGGAACCACATTAAAGTCTTAAGCTCAAGGCACTATGTTATATTAGAAAAAAAATGTAGAAAGGGAGAATAACTGATCTTTCAGACAAAGACCAGCAAATGCTATAATATTTTTACCAGCCTGAAAATTATGGGACAAAAGGACAGTGAAAAATATCAGTAAAAAATACCTAAAAAACCCCTTTAAACAAATAAATACAAAAAATATATAAATATCAGGGGACTGACCAAAGCCAGAAAAAACATAAAGCTGTCTGCTCTAACTCCTTTGCATTTCACCATGTAGAATTATTTCAGTGCTGCTGACTGTGAAGTCCTCAGAATCCTGTCCAAATCCTCCCCCTCAACTCCAGTCCCAAGCTGCAGCCCTGATGGTGCCTGGAGTGTTTTCTCAGGATCTTTAGTGAAACAGCTGGACTGAGGATAGCATAGGAAACACTGAGCATTCATAGCTGCCTGCTGTGGTTATAGGTCAGTCTCCCAGCACTTATCATAGATCTCTTAGTTAACTTTTTTTCTTAAAAAAGGAAAAAATCATAACTGAAATGACAGCAGACTACCTTCATCTGTCCTATCGATGGAAGGCAAATGCAATTAATTAATTCAAACCACACCAAAAAAACCCCTGAAAACACAGAAGGAATTCTGCTTTAAATGAATAGAAAGGCTCATTTGAAAAGCTTAGATGACATTCTGTCACCTACTAGAGCTGATACCATGCTCTATTATGTACAGTGTCCTTCCTCCTGCATAAGGACATTTAGTCCACAAATAGAGAGTCCACAGGGGACAGGACAGTGAGTCCTGACTGAGACAGAGGACAGGCTTGGAGCGTGATCCAATCCTGAAATTTAGAACTAAACTGAATATAGGTACCAGTCTTCAGAACTCTCAGTGCAGGCAAATTATAGGTCAAAAAATAAAGTATCTGAAAGAATTAAATCTGGCTAAGCATCACACTAGAAGTGGTCTTGAAGTATGCAGCAATTATCCAGAAAATTAGAACTGGCAAATGAATCTAGATGATCAAGACTCAAGGAGTCTTTGAACAGCTGCCCAGGGTTGTACTGACAGGACTGGGCACACAAGGTTTATTATTTCACTACTTAATACTGAAAATGCAGAGAACTCTGCAAAAGAAAAAAAATAACTGATTTACATATATTATTGACTTTAGACATAAAAATAAAATGCATCAAAGTGAGAAAGAAAATAAAACTCCAAATATTTGTATCCCATTCACACACATATAACACAATCATTCAACTCCTAGCAAACTAGTGGCATTCACTGACACATTAACTCTCCAAGGCCAACAGCTTGGCAGGTTTGCTAGGGGAAAAGAGGGATTAAAGTGAACACCAGCATTTATATACAGATGAAAATGATCAGAATTTATTATCTGTAGTGCTATGACATGTTTTTGAAAAGTACCATCACTCATGGGTAATAAAACCATTTCTGATGGCAGATTACTTCTCCCTTGCAGAGGTGTGGTGTCGCATTGGCTGCCCTAAACCTTGGCATGTGAGGAGTTCTCTGCAGCCTTTTTGGACTCCTTTCCTTTGCACCTCATGTTCCACTACTTGTTCTCACCCACTTGTCTTTTCTTGGTGCAGGTCAGAGTCTTAGCCTTGAGCTATTCCTTCCTGCACTGTACAAAACTGATCAGAAACAACTTTTACGACAAGTGTTAGTGACGACCTGCTTTACTGAGGAAAAGTTTAAATAGAAAAAAAAAGGACAAAAGACAAACTCCACTCTGATAAGCAATTATAGCCAATCCTTTGTTTTATCCTTATTCACACTGTGTAATATAGCTTAAGGCTACAGCATTATGTGGGAGATACAAAAATAGCATCCGACTCCTTAAAATAATTCCCCTCTTAAAGGAAACTGGAAAGAGGAGTAACTTCACTGTATTTCATCTCATTTCAAGTTTACTAAATATAACTGTTCTGGGGAAAACTGATAAACTCATTTATCTAGTACCACTCAAGTTTAAAAAAAAAGTAAAAATAAAATCCCCCCAGCAATCACGATTACTCATTGTTACAGCTCTGCATCTCAGCAAACAGAAGCTCTATTTTCACTCTTGAATGTTAATTTGATGTTGAGAAAAGTCCTTTAACCATTTGTGTGAAAAAATCCAACTGCTACCTTTCAATATTTCTGAATGACAGTCATGGCTCTAAGCAAACAAATGATGCTCACATATTGTGCCTTGCCTACAGGCATGTTGCTATAATTGAATGATATTATGGCTTCTTACAAGATGGTATCTCAGTTTCAATAGGGCAAACATGGCAAGGAAGTTTCAGTTTCCAGAGGCTCCTTGAACTTTCAGGCAAATATAATTTCACCAACTCAGTGATGATCATCTCTGTATTAGCAACGTGCTACTGAAAAAGCCTGAATGACTTGAACAGTCAGCACTTTCTGAGATATTAATAACAACTTCAGAAACTACAAAAGTCATCCTTTCCACTGAATAGTTGCTCAGCTGCAAGATCTGACCCAGAGAGATGTTATTTGAAGGGCCTTGATAATGCCAGCATGGTTCTTCATAAAATAAAAGCTAAAAAACTACCAGAGCTTCCTCTTCCATCTCAGCCTACAGGAAAACAAGTTGGATAGTTCATATTTTTATTTCATTTCCGTAGATAGCTGCACTGTGTATTTAAGAGCACAAAGAAAATACTGAAGGATGGAAAGTACAAATATGAGTTCATACTGCATCTAAATAAAGTCTGATATGCTCTGGGAATGAACTGTACCAGTGATACATTCCAGGAATCTACTAAGTGCTGTTTTGCCCAGTTTGTGGAAATCTCTCTCAGAGCTGACCACAGATGGACAACCACTGTGCAAGCACAGACTAGTGGACAGAGAATACCCACAAGCCTAAGGCTCCTTGACATGTTTAATATTAGGACAGGTGTCATCACAGAATATACCAGCAACTTGTTTTGTAATAGCTACACTTCCTTCTGTGACTTCCTTCACAAGTAAACTTCAAATAACATGTCTTCCTCTGACCCCAGCATTGTTCTGCTGCACAGTATGAAGTATCTAGAAACATGTGGTGATTTTCACAGGAAGAAATGAATTTGTACACAACTACAGTGTAAATGGTGTTAAGGAAATGTATTCATGTAACAAACTCAAACAGACAACCAGGAAACAGCTTCTTTTTAGGACATGGTTATTCCAACTCCTGCTTTAACCTATACACAGCTCTGCTGCCACTTCTGAAAATTATTCTCCATAAGGCCTGTTTACCTTGCCCTTGCTTTACACAACTGAAGGAAGTGGTACTGTACAGAAGCAGTACCTCTCCCAAAAGCCAGTGGGTTTAGCACAAGAATGTAGAAGATCACAGCAATGGCACCCTCTGGTGACAAACAGTAACACATAATGAGGTCAATTATTCAGCCTGGAAAAACATTTAAAGCTACTTCTTCATGTAAATGTGATATATGGAAAGCATTCCTACTGCAAGCTGTGAAGTGTGGGGGGTTAGCTTTTAGAACAATATTGACCAGCCTTTAATAGCAGACAACTACAGAAGAGACAAGTTCTTCAAAATACTTCCATCTCCCCAGGATCATCATATCTTTCTTTTCTAAGTTTACTGTAATGTGATATTCTTTGGCCATCAGATAGCTAAGCTCTAAATTGAAAAATTGGACCTCTACTTTAAACGTAGAGAGTGATTCATGTTCACATATGGATAAGATTCCAGCATGGTCTCTGTAGCACTACCAACGGCTTTTGAGATGTTGAAGAACATTGATGAGAGGTCTGGGAGCCAAAGACTTGACAGGCAAGGGTTTTGAAAGTGGACAAACAGCTGCTCATAAGAAATCTCTCACTTGATTTGAGAGGCAGAGCTTCAGCCTTCCTGAAGCATTGCCAATCATCCCCATTGCTTCTTACAGGGAGAATGGCAGTCAGCGATCTCAAATGCTACAGAAAGACTTCACAAATACATAAAAGTACTTCCCTTATCAATGCCAAGGAAGGAAATTGCCATAGAATGCATGAAAGATTAAATTAAGCCGAAAGTTGTCTTTAACCTGGGTGAAATATAATGAAATTAAAAGCAAAGAAAACAGTTTTTTTCCAGGTTGTTCCTACAGTATCTGACAGAAGCTATCCGATTCTGCCAGGAGCTTCTGCAAAAAGTCACAAAAAACCTTTATGGGTAAAACATAAAAATCAGGCTTATGAATTAGATTTTCTCCTCTGTTCTTAGAATGGAACTTAGGAAACGTCTTTATCATTTACTAAAGAACTAAGTGAAAAAAGTTTTATAATAAAAGACAGTAAATTAATACTAATCTCTCTTGAAACTCATTATGGGATAATTTAGTTTTCAACAAATTCTGTTTATTCTAATATATACTTCTGAAATCTTTGGCACTAAAAGAGCCATTTTCTATCCATTTTCTAACTGAAGATGAATTCTGTCCTACCTGAGAAGAATGTTACACTTCAACATCACGTTAACAATCAATTCAAATACATCACCTTCGGCAAGCTGAAAGATGACTTGAAAAGAACAGTGTGCATAATGTAAACACAAAGCACATCCCATGAAATATTTAGAAACAGTAATGACACTTAAACAGCTTTCTACCTGTGTAGCTCTACATGTGTGACAATAGGCACTCACTGCACTACCAGAGTTGATGGGCCAGACTCAGGCTGAGCTTCAGAAATGAAAGGTTGACTAGAAAAAACAGTGTGTACCTTGACCTAATTATGCACTAATCAGTGAAGTAGGCAAGTCCTTGCAATTAGGAATTTTCTTAATAGAGGGCTATGATACATGAGGAAAGGAGCCAGTCTCTGGCTTGACAAATTTAGAGGAAGGTTTAGATAAAGTTCCACAGCATTTTTAAAGGGAAGACAAAATAAATTCAGTGTACAGATTCCTGTGATCTGCACTTCAGTTTACAAGGGAAATGTGCAATACACAGGGTTTTGTTTCACCATAATAAATTTTGTTAAACACCATGTACAGGCAAACCTTCCTGCAAGGGTTTTATCACTCATCAGGACTCACAATGCATTTAGTACCAAGCTGGATTGACTTTATCAGATACACATCTCTGTTATAGAAAAGAATAAAAGGGCATTATTCTAACTCAGTTATGCTTTGAACAAAGGCACTGCCATTTGCTTACCTGGGTGACCTATATAATCTGAGTTTGCTTTTCTAAAACTAATAATTGACAAACCGAATAATGTGCTGTAATGGAGTTCTCGTTAAACATAGTTTCATCATTTCTTTCTGCTAGATGGATAGGCTCATCATTAAAATACTAATTGAAAATTTTTGTGGTTATTTTGAGAGGTTTTTTTAAAAAGCTCTCCATGTTGTGACCTTCACACAATG
>NW_008676604.1:18444-36114 GCF_000695815.1 Acanthisitta chloris | reverse complement strand
AAGGAAGATCCCAGCTAGCCTCAGCAGTTTATGAAACCAGCTGCTGCAGTATTTTCCTGGTAGCCTTAATTCACCAGCCTATATTTCTGTTTTCCACAGTTTCCTGACTAAACACTGGCCTTAATTTCCCAGGTCTCAATTCCTGGTTGCCTTGGTTCATGAAATTAGGTGGGGGTGATGCATATAATCTCAAAATACCACCATGAAAAGAGAGACTGCAAAACAGGATACAGCTTCAGCCAGGCCCTCATATGCTATATGGACCAAAAGCCCAAGAGTGCTCTGCCAGAGCAGAGCATGGACCGTGGGGACCAAAATCGCTGACACCTCAGAGGCAATGAAAAATTTTACAGGCACTGAAATCCTGACTCAAATGAATTGGCAAGAAGATTATGGACACTCATGGTCTAAGACCTCACCCCAACATGCATAAGAGGCTTTTTTTTTTGTTTTGGTATGGTTTTGGGGGGGGGTTGTGCGTTTGTATGATGTGGTTTTGTTGTGGTTTTTTTTTAAAAACATTCCATGTTTTTGTTTTGGTATGGTTTTGGGGGGGGTTGTGTGTTTGTATGATGTGGTTTTGTTGTGGGGTTTTTTTTTAAACATGCAATCCATTTCTTCTGTAATGATGAGGGCTGGAAACACATGTATCTCTGGGACAACGAAACCCAAGATCCTGATGTACATCTCTCAGTTCAACAGTGACCTGAGTGGAAAGACCTAATGGCTTCCCAATTGCTGAATGCCAGCTACAAGCAACTCAATGTCAAGATAGATTTTTTTTAATAAGCCACCTAAGCAGAGTTGTTACTCTTGCCACATCTCCATATTTAGTCACTGGATTATCATCAAACAATATGTTTCAGATAGTATTTATTGAGCTCTTTCAATACACCAGTGGGTGTAGCACTATATTTAGTCACTGGATTATCATCAAACACTATGTTCCAGATAGTATTTATTGAGCTCTTTCGATACACCAGTGGGTGTAGCACTTCTTTCTTCATCACATCATCCTGCTGCCCCACACTACAGTGTTGCTCAGTTGTATTAAAATTGTAATAATGTTTAAGCTTTTAAATACTGTCATTGCATATTCCTGTCTTCCACAAGGCTTTAAAGTTTACCAGTACTACATATTCATTTTTTTTGTCCTTAACCCCATCATCTAGCCTCCCTCTCACTGAATGCATAAGCCATTTACCTGGACAAAATTGAGCTGATGTGTAGTTAAGTCTTTAAAAGTCATCCCTGCTAGTCAATTCCCTCATTAGGAAACCACTTCCTATCAGAAGTGCCCTCAGGTTTTGAGAGCACATCAAAATTGGATCCACTTAAGCAACCGAGCTTTGATACTGTGCTTAATGACTTTCTAAATTTGTCATTTACAAAGTACTTTACAAGCCTTCCTAGAGAAGAGCTGAAGTACACCCATGCAGGAGCTAACCTCCCCAGCACTCCTCCTTACGGCGTCTAGGTGACGTATGACGTGTGCGATGCCATTTTCTGACTATATGACATTTCATTTAAATCTCATCTCCTTTGGACCATCTGCCCACTTTCTCAGCTGTGAACAGATCGTACAACTGTGGCAGCTCTTCCTCTTTCATATCTGTCCCTCCTGTTGTTTCCAAGCTACCTGGGTTGCTCTGGGAGAGAAACAGGAAAAACATTCCCAGACAGCACTACCAGCTGAAATCAGCACCCACTATGCCACATACAGTGAGTCTGCAGCTTCCCTGCTGCTTCTTGTACACTGAACACTTTCTCAAATTCTAAGAGCCTATCAGACTTTTCACCTCACTTGAAGACTACTCAGATCTGCTCCAACTGCATCACCACTCTTTAAACATCCCATTTTAACAAAGAGACTATTTGCTATAGGTGAATGTGAGTATTAATGGACCAGGAACCTTAACACCTTCTACTTTCAAACTGGTCTTACCACTCAGAGACATTTGCATTCATACAACAATCCCAAAACATTCTCAAGAGTCACAGTTTCACCACAACCTTTTTGTAAAAATTCTGAAGTATGAAATAGAAAGTTGAAAAAAAAATAAAAATTAAAGCAAAAAAGTACTGAGAACAACTTGTCAAAATTACAACAGTAAAAGTAAGAAAATAAACTTCTGAGCTGTCATCTGTCTGGTGCCTTTTTGTGAACTCCTCTGATGCAATAAAAACTTTTCAATTTTAAGTCTGTTATTCAACAACATCCCAGGATAAACTCAGACTATACTGCTGCTAAAATCAAAACAATGACAAAATGTGAGGTCAGTTTGAATTCTGAGGTGTTTTTTGTTTTGCTTTAAGATCTTTAAGATAAATGACTACATAAAATTATGACAGAAAACTTCATAGCACGAAAAAAGAAAGGAAATATAATTTCCCTAATTTTTCACAAGATTCAATAAGAAATACAACACATAAATACAATTTTTCATATGTGATCTTATCATTTTCCAGTTTCATTTTACATTATTCATGGCATTCTCATTTAATAATAACACAATGTATTGTCTGCTATTCAAATGTTTAATTCTTACAATAAAACCACCACCAAAGTCGAATTCATTGTCACCAGTATGTCCAGAATAGCAAATACTGATGGACATTGAACCTGAAAATATCAGTGCAGCTTCCTACAGCCCCTTTCCATGTGACTTGAATTGTCACACCTGCTCCTGGAGTCAGGCTGTGGAGGACCTGTAGGAAGAAAAGGAGGTGAAGTGAGGAAAGGAAAAGTGCATTGCACTACTGGATTCAGTGTCAGGATTCTCCAGGTTCATTGCAATAAGGCAACACTTTCCCACACCTCACAAGGTACAGCTGGGCTACCAGCACAGAAATGGTTCTGTGCATGAAAGTTATTCCTTCTCACAGGCATGATCGACAAAACCTGCCAAAATCACTCTTTTGTTGGGGAGTTCTTTAAAACATGCACACAGATTACCACAATATGACCCTGAACTCTCCCTTGTTTTGCTGAAGTTTGAGATTGCTTTATTCCTCCCCATTCATTCTTGTCTTGCTGCTCAGTTCAGAATCACTGCTGCAGAGATAAAAGCATTCCTTGATTATCTTTTTTTGGTCTGGCATTATTTTAATAACATGGTTTCAGTCCTGAAAATTCTCCTCCTCCCTCAAGATGTGGTTTTTTTTTCCTTTTCTGACACACAAATGTTTAACAGAAACGCCTCAAGTGTTTGATAGTCTATCAGAGTAGAACTCTCATTATATATTATGCCCCATTCTACTGGTGTTATTATCTATCCATGATACACAATAATGGTACTGATACACAAAGCATCAAGGTAACAACCTCCTACAAAAAGAAAAAAAGGTTAGCTACACCATTCCAGATGTTTTCTCTTTGGCAAGAGGAGAATTAACACCATCTAGACTCACATCAAACTGAAAGCTCTCCTTCTGGATTTGCTTTGAGCCTACTCGTCCTCTGCAGCACTCTAAAATATTACTGGGATCTGCTCTGAGTTTACATCCCACTTTCCCATTCTCCTTTCCTCTACCTAGGATTATCTTTTCTCTCCTCTATTATTGGTCTCTTCAGCTTTTCACTGCCATCTGCCTAATGTCAGTTGAATTTAATCTGCTCCCTAACAGCCTGTAACTGGTCATTCAATAACAATGAAGTCAGGAAAAGATTGCAGATCTCTTGCAAGAGAACTCTACATAAATGATTCTTAATCGGGATCATTCTGTTTTCATGGATTTTGAATTGAAATTTACCTTAATTTACAATGTTTTATATTTCTGAGAAGAATATAATTTTCAACTCAAAAAAAAAAAAAGAATAAAGAATAACTGTTCTCTTATAGTCCTGGAAGAATCCCTGCCTCAAGGTCACTGCCTAAACATAACCAGCACCTAAGTTTACTCTGGAAATAGAAATACTGTAGGCTTAGGAAAGAACATGACAGCTGATGAAAAACACTCCTTTTGAAAAGTTTTCCATGATGTTTTGGAATAAACAGTTCTAAGACAAAAATTGAAAATGAAAAATAAACATTCAGGAACTGTGGTACATTCCCTCCATACCTGTGGGTCCCCTACAGAGCCAGCACACATCAGAGGTGACTTGTATTTCTAACTGACTTTTTACATTTGTGTATATATCACAAAAAGATTTTGTTTACTTTAATCTCACAACTCAATACATCATGTTGAGTAACAATTTGGTGACAGATTAGTGTTATATGCTCACATTGACTAGTCTAAAGAAGAGAAGGTCTGATTGAGACACCAGTAAAAACTGCAATATGCCCTAAGAATGTAGAGCCTAAACAGACTTGTGAAAACAAGTGCTGCTTTTCAAACATTAATAAGGTGCTTGTTAGGAAGAATTTCAGTATACCAAGCAAAACATGGAATTGAAATGAGTTTCCATTATTTTAATTTATCTATAAGCATTCCAAACCTGCTAATATTTCAAGGTTCGCAGCATTCTAGTTTATGATAAAATTAAATCATACTAAATCTCCAAGTGCAGAAAATGGTCACAAGCTTTGTGAATGGATTTGAATGGGAACAAAATCAGATTGTTAGAGCAATTTTTAGAAATTAAGCCTCCTCTGTGCTCCTCAGAGATGTACTAAAAGTGACAAAATAGATTTAATAATACAAAAAAACCCACATCAATATGAAAAAAAAAAAGCACCCTTTTGGAGTTGAACTACTGTTTCATAACACAACAGCTGAACTGCAGCAGGGAGAAAGCTTGAACAGTACTTTAAATAAATTCAGAGGCCTCTGCACCATGAGTTCCCTCTCTTATTGCTAAGCATAAATGGGTGAAGTCTCACACCAAGAAATGTCTTGTTTTATGCTACCCTGCAAATCTGAAACCAGATCAGAGTGCAAATTTCTCTGGAAATATAGATCCTGGTTACTTCCTCTCAAGACGAACACCTAGCAGGTTATTGATCTGCCTCTGAAGGACACAGTGTTTATTATGTAGGAAACCACTGCTGGGCACAAGCGTGAGAAATTAATGATGGTTTTGTAAGTGTCCACACTGTGGTGCTGAACCAGTGGGGCAACTGTCAATCTATATGATAATGCATCCCAAAACTTCATAAAATCAGTGATGCGAAGAAGCATTGATTTTTGAGCTAACCAGCATTTGTGAGAGTAAGGCTCAAAAGTTTACTGAAGTTAACACCTCTGTGTATATAACAGTTGCTTCATACTTGCGTGATGTTTTTTTCAAGCAACCAAACACACAGCAACCTTTCTCACAAAAACCTTGCCAAGCCAAAACAGATTCCTCATACTGGTTTGTTTCTTGCTCGCTGTTTGATCATGTTCTTCTTTCTCCTATTAACATCATTGACAGAAAAACGACCTATGCAAAATGGATCCACTGCACTTTTTTTGCCAGTTATTTAATAATTCACTTATTATAAGGAGAAAAATGAAAAGCAAGCAAACAGACTCATTCTTTTACCAATGTCTGCAACAGTATGCATAAAAGCAGGTCCTGAGACAACATTTTCTCAGACAAAAGGTGTGGCAGATTGCTGCCACTGAAATGGATACAGCCACCTTCAGAGAAGTGAGTTCCTGCTCCAGAATTGAATCCCGATCATTCTGTGATGCCAGAATTTCATTAGTCAGGTTTTTTATTTGAAAATATTCTCAGTAGCCTTATCAAAAGTCTACTAAAATCAATGCAAGTTGTCATATTTTCCCTGAGTGGTATTATTAAAAAGAAAAAGGAAAAATCAATTAACCAGTCACTGATTTTTTTTACAACATAGGCATCCTTGGACAAACCATTATTAGTAAATACACATTTCCTCCTTTGACAAAGACATGTATTTGCTATGCCTATGGAGAGGATATATTACTTGAAGATTCAATTTAAATCAACAAAAAAAAGACTGTTGTTACAAACAGAACCAATTGCACTTTTCTGAACTTGTTTCTATCAATACATAAACTGTAATTTGGTTTTGCCTTGTTTGCTCTGACAAGCAGTTGCTTGTGTTTCTAGTGCCTGGCACACCTGCTTTGTTGAAACCAAGGAGCCCAAAATAAAAACCTACAAAAAAAAAATCCTCTTCTGAGAAGCACCCAACATGTATCAAATTCCATTTTATCACAAGCAATATGCATAGCAGAAATCTGGCTGAAGGAGCTGCTCTCAGCTGCTGGAACAGTTCTCTGAGGGTATGACGTTAGGCAGGTTCCTCATCGTCTCCTCAGAATGACAACGATCAACACCTTTAGTTCCTGTTTTAACTACGCTCACTTTGCACCTTGATCGCCCTACAGGATGGAGGACAAATTCCTGCAAATCCATTTTTATTATCTTCCCTCTTTAGTTCAATTTAAATATATGTGAGCACAAAAAATTCCCCAGATAAGAACTTTGAGATGACACACGTGAAGAGCTTGGCTCTGGGGGATGTGCACCCGAAAAGACATGGCTGAATGTAGAAGAATCTACCACTGTTGAGCTGTTGTGTCACTAGTGGTTGTTGCACTGCCTAAAGTCTCATTTCTGTGACCCTCATAAACTCCACTAAGCAGCAATGTTCTGCCTCAGCCTGATGCATAGGTTTGCTTTCTAAAACCCCTCAGTACTTACCAATAAGCAAACAGCAAATCAATTTTTTTACAACTTCAAACCCATGAAAAAGTACATAAAATTAAATCTGATTGTTATAAATTAGCATCACAGTTCCAGCTACAGCATATTGGGGATTATTAATATTACTTCAAGCTGTGTAGAAAAATCACATATGAAAAACTATTTCTCTTAAGAAATTTCTTTCTGCTTCTCATGATTAAGTTTAATTTGATGTAGTCGGAGCACAAACTTCTGTGAAAGATTATGGTGTGAAAAGTAAATTGTAAGATCAAACATAATATATATCATATGATGCACACGTAATAGAGTTTCCTGATAGTGATGCTAAGAAAAAACACCATGTTAAAAAGCAGGTTTAGCCAAGCTAAGCAAGTGAACAGTTCCCTTTTAAAAGGAGATTTGTGTATTTTTAAGTATGATCCCATTCCCATACACGTCCAGTAAGAATACATTGAAGAGAAATACTTACCATTCTCCTCATCTGACTTATTCTCGTTGTCGGAGTCGGTGAGTGTGAGGGCTGAGTTTTCACGACTTGACAGACCAGAACTTCTCCTGGATTTGATCCCTCTTCCCCACAGCCTGATGGCATGCTCCGGAGACATTCCCCCCTCCGTGTCCGAGTCAGCGTCAGAGCCTGTGCTCAAGGAATAGCCTTGGTGGAGTATTCCTATGTCTGAGCAGTAGCCACTTCGATGGGGAGAGGGTTCACAGATCCCCAGTTCTGCAAGGGTGAAGTTTGTTCCTACAAGGGCAATAAAAAAATCCAAATTGATTAATTGATTTTACTTTAGTTTAAGCTTGAAAATAACAGACCTTTTTAATTTCACTTAACTATTCTGTATACCAATGAAAGGTAGGAAAGGTCTTTAAATTTTAGGTTATGATTTTGGCTCCAAATAATGAATCCCTGAGGTGTGTGATTAACGTAAACCTCATTGACAACTGCTAATGACATAACCTGCTTTAGGATGTATCCAACCTCCTGTTTGTAGGACCAGAGCATGAGCTTTCAAGGTGTGCATTTGATTACTTGAAAAAAGAAAATTTTTCTCATACACAAAGTCTTCTGCAGAGACAGTGAAAGCATGCAGATCCATCAGTGATGTAACATGAAACCTTGGCACCAGTTCTACACTTTTGCATTTGGTACAACTGGTAATTCCATATGCGCTGTAGATATCAACACAGGCCATATAAGCATTGTAACTGTTTTCCACCTTTATTCACCATATTCAAGAAGAAAGTGTGCATCGATGCCAAAATCAGGAGGTCACTGGGTTTTAAGGCAAAACTTTCAGAAAAAATGTCAAAACACGTGACCTTTAGCAGTTAATAACGACTCAGTGGACAAAGTCTCATACATTTTTAAAGCACATAGAGTCCCCTAGGGTGCTCACAAAGTACAGACTCGCTGCCTGATTTCTGCTTATGTATTTGTTTCCTACAGTAATGAACAGAGCAGTAAAAAAATATAGGGAAATATTCACTGGTCTCTAAGGCTTTCAAAGGTTTTGAAAAGCAAAGTAATTTGAGCTTCATTACATTCGGCTAAAAGTGAAGAGCAGACTGAAGTCACTGGCAGTATGACTGCCAATTATTTAATTAATTTCTTAATTCACAGGAAGACCAGATCTGTGGTCTGTCTGCTAAAACAGTACTTCCATTTTGTCCAAAATCAGTTTATATTTTCTCCTCTTCCTTTACATATTTGTCAAAACGAAGCTCTACGGCAGAAGTTCATACACTAAATAAAACACACAATTAAGTATCTTCGATTAATAAAGAAGTTAACTAGATGTTTTTACAAGTATTACAACTTCTTTCACAGATTAGCCAGGACAGACTACTCAATTTTAAGCCCATCTGGTTCATCTTCCTGTATCAGCCCTCTCCATGTTCACATCTAGCTGCTAAAGCATTTTTTGGAAATGGGATGTATGCACATATCTACAAAAAATAAAACTGGGCCCCCAACAACATTTATTCCTAAGAGCTTATCCATTAAAGGAAGGCAATTGTTTTCTTCTGGAAGAAGAAATGCAATGGCCAGAGAGCAACACTGAGCATGGCAAGAGGGAGGAGACGTGGTCTCTTTCTCCCTGAAGTTACCCTATAAAGCAGTAAGAGAGTGGTCAGAACCCCAGCAGAGAATTATCACCAGACAGATGCTTCTCCAGAAATGAAGCATTTAGTGGCAATGCTGAAAAAGAATATTAAAAGGCTGGTATGAAGAAAGTCAGTTACTTTGCATCAACACCAAATTAACCCAAACCCTCCTAGTTTGGAGCGTATTTTACCTGCGTTATAATATTTAGTCTAGTAATCAGAAATTTAGTGGTTTAGTCAAAAGCAAGGAACTCAACAGTCCTAAAAATGAGCTTCTTGAGTGCACTTCAGTCTAGAGATTTCTTGCTCTTTTTTTTTAATAAGTGAAGAGCTGTAGCGTGACAGATGGAACAAAGTTACTTTTAAAGAAAACGCAAATTTTAATCATGCCATTTCAGTAGGAGACATTTAACAAGAAAGGTTTGATTGATTAGAGTTTTGCTTTAGCCATATTAGCAAACTTAAACTTACTAATAAAAAGGTCACAATCAAACCAAACTAAATACAAAAAATGGAGTGAGCTGAAGCTGAGTAGCCTTATGCTTTGTGAAGTCTTTCAAGTTTTCTTGTTTGCTGGTGGCAAAGATGTCTACAAATACACACAAATAATGAATATGTTAGCTTAATTAAGCTGTTTTACATACACAGTAAAATATCTTAATACGATTCTGTGGATTTTAACCACCCTTACAAGCCCAGATGATTTCACTCTGATTAGCATCCTGTACTGACGTCAATATCTGACTGTGACATCCGATGCAAAAAGTAATCTTCAGCAAAATTCTGACTTTATATGTCTGAAGAAAATGGCACTGAAAGTGCAAGTGAAATACAGTATTCACAGAAATCATTCACCCATTTCAGTTTTATTATCTGGGAACTTGGCATCTTCCAGAAACTGACCACATTTTAAAAATCTGAGAAGTGGATCATATCCATAACTCAAGAACACAAATGGAATCAGCCCCTGAGCCTCTAGGAAAGGATTTTCTACGCTGCTTCTCAGAAATCTCCTTAGAGTCTTACAACAGAAAATCTCAAACATCCTGATGGTAGACATGAAATATTCTAGAAATTTCCCTGCTTAGTAAAGACATGTTCTTCTCTCGTAGACTCTAAATTAGCATTACTTATTAATTTTCAGCATTTGCTTCTGCAAACTTTGAGTGTTCTGTAAGAGAGCATACAGTGGCAGAATAACTTATTCCTGGATACCCATGGATAACCAGTTTTTACATCTACATACATAAATTTAATATATATACTTGTATAAAAGCAGTTTTCAAATATATATCTAAATATGTAAAAATGTATCTACATATATTATAATTCCTGGTATCTCCATAGTCCTTAATTTACCGTAAAATCTGAGGAAAGGGAGATAGAAATATTAGTTATATTCACTAGACCTTTTCTTGATCTGAATCATGTTCTCCTACATGTCTTGTTTCCCTAAAATGAAACTGCCCACATGTCCTGAATAACATATGAACTTCCTTCACTAATACATTATTCTCTCACTAATACATATATTCTCAGCCATTATTGCACATTAAGGCATTAATGCCATCAGTAGACCACCTTGTAAATTCACAGAGAGGATAAATATAATCTGGATGCACAGAAATAATTTATCCAATAATTCACAGCAGAAAGAACCCTACTGGTCCTTTGCAGATAACGTAGTCTTGCAAATGATGAAAAAATACCTAAATCATTTCATATCCACTCACCCTGCCAGAATAATCCACATGGGATCCCGATGACAGAAAGTTGACCAAAAACAACACAGCCTTCCTTGCCCACTGCCAGCACAAACTCCAGCACCTGTGAGCTGGAGTGAGGAAATGCAGACACAGCCTGGACTGGGGTGGAGTTAGTTTCTCCCTCAAGGAGCACCTTCCTTAGAGCTGTAAGTGATTAGGAGCTCAAGCAAAGCAAGACCTCCTAGAAAACAAGAGAAGGAAGCAAGGCAGCAGTACACAATACCTGCCATGCCCTGGCCATTCAGATTGTCCTGCTCTGTATTCAAGGAGAACACTGGTCCATGAGCTCAGCTGCACTACCAGTCAATCAGTGAAGGCAGATGGATGGCTTCATACTGTGGGATACAGCATGATCTATGTCTAGGGCCTGCATGGAGCTGAGAGGAACTGAACTGCATTTCACTGCAGTGTCACTTGCACTGGAATGTGCAAGCACAGCCCAGTCTTGCATACTGAAAACGTAAGAGATGTTTTCTTTCAGATTCTTGTACCATCTACTACCTTGCTGGAGATGCTGAGTGATGAGAGACAAACAACATCAAATCCTTACTGATGGAAAAGAAAGAAACTTCTTTCCCTCAAAGAACACACCACAAAAAATAAGAAGTCACAAGGTTTTGGCTTTTTCATATGCAGCAGAGCTGACCAGCCTCCATCCCCAACCCCTCCATCCCCACCTGCAGACATCACTAGAGCATTTTCATTCAAGAAGAGTAGTTAAAACCAGCTGCTCCCTTAAGGTGTATGCAATCTCTCCTACAAAAATGGACCAGTAGTATACTATTTAGAAGTGTAATATAATATTAAGTACTTGATGGCCATTGCCCATAATCTACATGCTGCGAATAGTCTCTCAATAGATGTTTTCCTTTTAATTAGCACATTACTTCAATTATCCCTTCAGTATAGTTCCTTTTACAGAAATTTACTATTTCAGTCATGTAGTGCATAAATACTTTCTTAAAATGTGCTGAATTCAACAATGCACTATTCTACTCATTATCCCCTCTAAGCCTAGAAAGCATCACCATATAAACAAAGGTTACTTTCACCTAACCTCTAGGCAGAGGTCTCATTTGGGTAATTACAAACTGCATGAATTGCTCTTCTGAAGATTAATCTAATCCAGCTGTGATTGCTACAAGATGCCTCAGGGGAAGATATCTGAAACCAGTAATGCACAGAGATGATAAATTTGCCCTCAACACTAGATCAGGGATTCAAAACTGGGCTAAGTCTAAAATCAAAAGGATAAATATCACTTACAGTCTTTGCTACTACAATCAATCACAAGAAGGAAGGATAACCAGAATGTATCTATTTAAGACATTCCATCCTTTGTCAAGGTTTTGTGATGTTCAGAGCTCTAATGATTTCGCTGGTAGGAGTACCACGGTTTAGCTCCAGTCTGTGGTATATGAAGTGGTCTCTCTTTTTAACAAACTCTTATGCACAGAGAATTTTTCTCAATTCTTTATTACTTCAGTCATTATGATGACAGGCATTTTTTTATCCACTTAGCACACACATTTCTAACATGACCCTTTTCCTCATCTTCCTTGCATGATAAACAACTGACATTTCTTCAATCCTCCTTTGGATTTCACCCATTTCAATACTATTCTTTTCCTATATTGGATTTCACCCATTTCAATACTATTCTTTTCCTATATTCAAAGATCCTCTTCCACAAAACATTTTACTTAACTTTTTTCCTAATTTTACCCTATGAGATACTCCAAGTTGAGACTCCAAACCTATGCTGAGGGATAGCATAGATGTATTCCTGTATTTTTGAAGCTTTTCTACTATTGCATACATGATTTTGAAAAAAATAATGTAAGACCTTTATAAATCTCCCCCTCCCTCCTGGATCCATCACTATAAATCATACTGCACCTTTCTGGGGGTTTAAATATCCTTGACTCAGAAGTATCTTTTCTGTGCAACATACCGGAATTTTAACCACACAATCACGATGAATAGTCTTTGTGTCAAATTTGTTAGCATGAAACACGCCTGGAAAATACTCTGCATCATTGATATCACAATGCCTGCAATATTCCATTTCTGAACAAACCACAAATGCAAAAACAACAGCACATGGAAAAGATAAGGTCATTTTTCACTGTGATCCCTCCAAGAAGAGGAAACGTCCAATGGTTTGGGAGGCCAGTGAGGAAGAACAGGTACTGCTACTCTAGCCATGAGACTCACCAACCTCCAGCTCCAGGTGGTTTATGGGCTAGCTATTCCTGCCCTTTGTAACATTCACAAATGTTACAACAAACTGAGCTGTTTACCTGGACTCTTCTAGCACTCCTATTTCCTAACACTCTGTCCTTTTCCCCCTAATAACTGGCCTTTGGTAGCATGGGGAAGGGCTGCTGTAAGCTCCTGTGGAACAAACTCTGCCCTGATCAAATGCTAAAAAAACAGAACAGATTCCTAAGAAAGTAATAATGATGTACAAGCTCTGCCTTGTTCTAGGCTTTCAAATCAATAGCTGTGTCTTAACAACAGCAAGGCCTCCTCCATGTTTCTGTCACTGCCCACTAAGAAGATTCACAGATGATGTATTTTCATTTCAGATTCTAATACTTCATGTATTGCTACTCAGAAAAGCTAAATATTTTCTAACCAAGTGAATGTGAATTTTAACCATTTCAGGTTGCTAAATCATACTTTCATAGACTACATTTGTGACAAAGGCATCAGGAAATTCTTTACAGATGTCACTGAGAAGTATGAGAATACCACAATCACCCTGATGTCCATCTCTGCCCAACCTGCACTAGCAGATATCAATACACACTCCCCTTTGGTTATGTTTATTACAATTTAGAATGTACATAGGGAAATATTATTACGAACACTAACACAGTACCATGCAGACAATAATTGTTACGATTCAACAGAAACAATGATTTTCTAAAAAAGTGAAACTCTGGCTGCAAGCAGCAAACAGAAACCTTTGCTTACATAGCAACACATGGGTTGAATGCAAAATTCATTTCCTAGCATCTCTCATCAATGAAAAAAGAATCATTTACCTGTTTTTTTTATAATCTGTCCTGGTTCTTTCTGACTTAGAGATGCCCATCCTGGGCTGGTTTGGGCTGGGCTAGAGTTCATTTGTGTCACAGTAGCTGTTTTGGGGCTGTGTTCTGCATTTGTGCTGGGAAGTGCTGGTGACTCAGAGGTTTCAGCTGTTGCTAAGCACTTCTTACACAGAGTCAAGGTCTTTTCTGCTCCTCGCCCCACACCACCAACTATATTTCTGGCATCCCCTTATGGTGATAAACTTGGATTTGATGATATGCTGCTTTAGGGAGAAGTATACATTTATTGGTTTTTTCCTCAAATGCTGATGTTGGTTAAAGACAAAATCAGATTTGGGAGGACAAGAGGATGGAGCTAGGTGGCAAGCATGACTATTATTTATTATCTACTCCACAAAACCCAGGTTAAAATACAATTTTTTCAGGCTAACACTATACTGTCTTAACCAGTCTTTCATTTGTTGCTAGTTTTCCAGCTTTTCCAAGCTCTGAGTAATGGTAAAAGGTGCACAGCTTCATTTGCTGAACAGGGATGTGTTATTCCTACAGACCTGTCCATTCTGAAACCTGAAGGAGACAGAAGGATGCAATTCTGCAAGCAATTGCTCTGCTCTCCTCTGCTGCTTCACCCTTCTGTGCTCTCCCTAGGTGCACTTCTCCTCCTCTTCACTGATTAAGTGCCAGCAGAAAGCAAATTCCAGGCTGAGCCTCCCCTATTATTCCCCGTGCTGAGTTTGGCAGCAGTGCTGGAAGCAGAGTGCTGGGAAAGTCCTGCTCAGAGCTGACCCACAGGGCTGGCAGCAGCTCCTGGGCACACCTGCAAGCTTCAGGCAGTTCTGCAGCCAGACTCCAGAAATCCTGTCCTATTTCAGCAGAGATGCATAGGCAGATAGCAGGGAAAGTTTTTCCAAACTTGGAATCTGATTCAAAGCATGCAGATCATTTAGTTTAATCAACACCACAGTCACGTGGTGTTTTCACTGCAGGCAATGACTCTAGCATCGATCTCAGAGCCAGACAGATACTCCCTGTCTAGTCTCCAAACAACCCAACCCCCAGGGACAAGGCAAATTTCAGCCTAAATAGTTTGATCTATCCAAGTTTAGTATTATATGAAATGTGTGCAAACTCATGTATACACAACACAGTAACATTCAAACAAGACCTTTCTTTCTCAAAGCAACTTTAGACCTCTCCATGTGTCTACTTATGTCTATTGAAATAGATCATCTATCATTTAAAAAAACAATGACTGTTTTGGGATTGAAATCAAAAATCCACAGGGTTTTGTGTGCTAAAAGTGCCCAATGCACACATGTATTTTCACAAGTATGTCCCATGTCAATGGGCAACCTCCAGCACAAGGGAGAAAAATCTGTTCTTTTTAGGGCTACTTAGTGTCCAGTGAAACATTGAGTATGACCTGGAATTTAAACCAACTCTAATCCCATTTTCTGCACTTTTTATTAAAGTGGCAAGAAAACACAGGGAATGTTCTAGATTTAAAACTACAACAATATACTTGTTTTCCTGTGAACAAGACTGGCAATGCTTCTGCAGACGTGAAAGTAGATGTTTTGGCATTGTGAAATGAGTTGTGCCACATGACTCATGCGAAAAGTTGTGCACAAATGTAAGAAGTCAGCAGCTGGGCAGCACTGGGGGCTGGCAGAAACTAAGGTACACTTTTTTAAAGGAAGACACTGAAAGCCATGCACAAAACCTGTGACTGAGGGAAAAAGAGCACAAACTGTGTTCTCTTAATCTGTAAAGTGTAGACCACAACACTCTAATAATACAACAGACCAACTACCTCTGCAGTGACAGTACACTTCTGGGGTAAAATAAATGCAATTCTCAGCTATGTACTGTGAAACACTTCAACAAGAATGTGGTTATCAACAACTAAAATTCAGTTCCTATTATTTTCTCTTTTACAAGCAGCAGAGAAAGAACAGAACATGAAGCCTCATGGCAAGTAATGATGCTCTTGCTGTAAACTTCCCAGTCCAGACATCATCTAAGTAACAGTGGGTTTTGGAGGGGATTGGAGTTTGTTGGGTTTTTTGTTAGAATCTTATGAAAAGGAGTTCAAGTGCCTGTTTTCTATTCCCAGTCCAAAGTGGCTCAAAGAATGGAATAATTTTGTTATATGCCTGTTTCCTTTTAAAAGATAATGAAATTCTAAATAAAAGACATTACAGAAACACAAAAAAGATTAAGAACTTTTGTGTACTTAAAGTGATAGCTACCATAAAAGACACAGAAAGACTTATTTTCAATTTGCTATTTCATGTTAACCAACCTACTCAACACCTGATAATACCTCCTGTCACACTAGCACAGGAATTGGCCTATGAAGTAACAACTACAGCTCCATGGAAAATGGAAACTTTGAAAAGGAGTCAGTTTTAGAGACAATATAAGAGAGAATGAAGTGTGATGCCTTTTAGTATCTGTAGTGACTATCCATGTTTGCAACACACAGTTAGGCTCATTTGGCACAAAGCAGTACAATATCTAGACCATGGCACCCACAGAATTTAAAAGCACAGTTTCCACCACTAAAAAAAAAAGTCATTTGCATTCTAATGTAGCTCACAAAGATGTTGGTCACCTGTTGTAAAAGCATTTTAGTTATAGCAGAAAAGGACAGTGAGTTCTTCTTGGTCTCCAGAAAAACAAATCCTCAGTCGACCATATACACAGATACAGAAATTAGTAGTTTTTTTGAAAAAATAAATCACTGTACAGCTGCTAATCTTCATTGATACACTAAATTGAGTTCAATTAGGAAGAACAATTTCTATGAAAATCTGTAGGAAACAACAAGGGGATAAATTAGCTGTTGATAATTTGCTGAATTAATGAAAAGCCTTTCCTTATTTTTACACTCTTAAATCAAGATTTTAAAAGTCGTAAAAAATAAACTCCTGTTCATGACTTGATAAATAAGCTGTGCTCTCAAGAAACAGCAGAAGTCACCGGTAATAAGCTTTCATACTTCCACAACTGTTTAATTGGGAACTCTCAAAAAACCTGAATCAGCTGTCATCACAGACAAAACCTTAATTGTTTCTTTATACCTTGCTTCACAAGCTAAGAACACAGATCCTCTGTATTTTATGAAGGTCCCCAGGCACTTATAAAGATTTCTGAGCACTAGCAGCTGTCAGCTGTTTAGTCACAAGGTGCTTCTTCACTGTAAACACCATGTCACTTAGAAATGATGGTAATGTAAATTGTAACCTGTACAGTAGAATAAAAGGAGTTTCAACCATTATTCGGCTCAGAACTTGTGTTTACATTCTGAATGATGTTGTTCATAACAGGTTTTAGCAGTGACAGAGATGCCAGCCCTTAACTCTGCATTTCTAATCCCACCAGGAGGACCACCATTAGACCAACATGAATGACTCTGAGGACTGATTAAGGAATTTGACCCAAATGGAAGGAAGAGCTTCCCAAAACATTCAAACAATTTGAACAAGGCATTACATGCATTAAAAAAGCATATTAAGAAAATCCATATAAATCTCACACCATACTTATAGAATAATGAAATTTAAACCATTTGAGTACTGTAATTTTGGAGTAAAAGATACTTATCATATAATCAGTTATCAAGGAAAACAAATGAAGCTCTTTGAGACAGTTTACCTACTAAGAAATAGACAACACATTTTATTTTATTCACCAATTGCCTTCACTTTATGAAGAGGTCAGGAAATGTCTGTATTTTTTAGACTGAATTACAAATTGCTTTCAGCTTTCCATTTTTAATCCTAGTAAAATAATTAGTTATTTTCATTGGCCAGTCAGTTCTGGTATTATAAATGGATCAGTTGGCACCAATTCAGATTACTGTTGGTCCTGAACTTTGCTACAGATGAAACACACACCCTTAATACAGGATTTCTTATATCTCCCAATGACTATAATTTGTACACTGCATATGCAATCCCAAGCACAGAAAGGGAGTGCATCCTGGCCTTGCTGGCACACACAGCTCCTGCAATGCTACAGCAACAGTGCAACAGATCCACCAGTTCCACTGCTGGAACTGTCTCAGCAGGCATCTGCAGAATTATGGAGGGAAGCAATATGACATCTT
>NW_008676604.1:14470-18430 GCF_000695815.1 Acanthisitta chloris | reverse complement strand
TGGTATTTTCGAGAGAACATGCAACTAACATGATGTCCTAGTCACTGAATACCCATAGCCATTGCACGCAGGCAGAGGTGCTGCAGGCACAGGCTGTTCCAGCATTCCCTTCCCACCTCAGCAGCACAGCTCTCCTTGCTTAATGTTTTATCTATACTTCTGTGTTCCAGTGGTTTAGCATTTCAGTACCAGTGTTTTAATTTGGATTACCTTTCCCTTCTTTTTCTTCAATAAACACAAGTGAAGATCTGTGTTATGTGCCAATAAAGAGCTTATAGATTATGCTTATTCTAACTTCTGCTGTTTGAAACCATGTCTTTGTTTTATAAAACTCCATTTGGCAATAGGGACAGTTGTTGTGCTTCTGTTGTCCTGTCCCTTCCATTTTTGTCTAAGATTTGAAGAACTGCCAGCACTGACTCTAATTTAGTTAATAACAGAAGGGAGATGCAAATGTGCCAAGCAGTAAGTTAAGCTCCTACCACCACTTCAGCATTGAGTTTAACAGGTGGCTGTGTGTGATCCTCTGAAGAGGAATTATCAAGATACCTCAATTAGAACTACGATTTTGCCAAATAATCTTGTATGTGTGGGAAAATGTTGACCCTGATTTTCAAACACTGATTTGAAAAAGAATGATTTTCCCATGGGGTCAAATATTCCACACGAGAACCAGCTGTAATAAAAAACTTATTGCCCTTCTTTATCACTTAGTTTTGCATAAAAATTTTCAGTCTAATGCAAAAATCTTTGTGAGCCATTATTGTTAGGAGATAACACAGTAGATACTATACAGAGAGCCAAACCAAAATGTGGTTTGTTTGAGAGTTACTGTGCAGGCTGTGTTATCTGACTATTTTTAACACACACGTCATCTCACTTGCTAAGTGCCTTTACTTGCTTCATAAGTGCCTTGCAGATCAGGTGAAATGATAAATTCACATCTCACTGATAAAGGTCAAGTATGCTTAGGTATCATACCATTACGTTATTTATTTTTTATTTAGCATCATCATTATTAGCACTATTAGTTTTCACTTTGCAGACTCCAATTGTAGAAGTCTTCAGATTTAACAAGAGGGAGATTAGATTGGATTATTCATTAATCCTCACACTAGTTCACACTTTCTACCACACCATTTTGCAAAGAAGGATTTTAGGCTAGTTGACGTATTTCGGTTGTGGTTAAATGGTATCACAGGCAGTTTTGAAACTAAAATCAGGATTTCTTTGAAAGGGAGGACAACACTGAAGACAAGGGAAAGGACAAAAAAAAGTCTCCTCACTCCTGCTTTCAAGACATGTTGGATGAGAGCTTGTCCATTCCGCTCCCAGACGCTGTTTTCCATGATGTGAATACTGACAGCAGTACTGTTGCACATCTCTTGCCTGTGGTCTTTCAGTCACTGTCTTATCTGAAAAAATTGCTTTCTTAATTACGGGTGTGCTGGGGCACAAGAGCTGAGCTGGCCAGTGGCTTCACATGGCTTAAGCTACCATGACAGGCTCTGGATACTCACAGATTTATCCATCACTTTCAGACTGATGAACCTCTGATTCAGCTAAGCATATTAAAACTTGCCAGCACCTCTATTTAAATTTCAGATTTGTAGTTCTCAAAGGCATTTGGTTGCTCTATTTTCTTATTTGTTATCTCTTTAAAGACTTCAGAACAGAGAACAGGCATACAAGTTGCAAAACTGCCCTGGGATTTAAGTTCTCCTACAACTTATTTTTGTCATAGAAACTGAACACAGCATATGTTTTATAACTCTTTTTTTTTTTTTGCCTTTTTGTGCATACTTTTTTTTTTAAACTGGAAATTTGGTGAAAAATGTGCATGGATATATAATCAAGGAGAGAGTTCTTTCATCCTTCAACGGGAGAGCCACAGAAGAAAGAACCCTCAATGCAAAACAACCCAAAAGTTTCCAAGGATTTCTGACCTGGAAAGTCAAAGGAGAAATTTATAGCTAAGGTAATCAGAAGTGCACAGAACTGATCAGCTGTGGTACTCTAAGTCATTTAGAGATAACTCTAAGTTAAAGTCCAAAACAGGGACCCACAAATCAAGTCATTCAAAGTCAACTATGTTCCCTGTAGAGGGGAAAGATACTTTAATTTAAAAAAAAGCATTTCTGATAAAAATCAAGCACTGAACTAATGATATTCCTGTTGATTCTTAATATGACTTCTATGTAAGAATATATTTGAAAATGTGCTTGGAAGTGAAGCTGCTTTTAAAATTAAATGCAGGATGGCATGCATGGCCAGCACATCCCACAGACCCTCAGGAAGGATTCACCCAGGTAAATACTGCACCCCTGAACTCAGTGTGCTCTTGCAGGCTGGGGCTGGAGCACTCTCAGCACTGCAGTCTCTGTGCCTCCACCTCACAGGACTAGGCCTGCATCACTCCCAGCCAGCCAGAATTAGTAAAGCCTGACTTCAGGCAGCAGAAAATTTGTGAACCAGAAACTGGACCAATGATCACCAGACATATGTCTCTTCTAAGTAACCCACTCAAGCCATATGAAAATAAGAACACTGCCATTTTCTTTCTACTTTACCTAGAATTTAATTTTTTCATCTTTGACCTATTTAACAATACTTGCCTTTTCAGAGCCCCACTGCAGGCACAGCACACAGCAAATGGGAAATACTGCTCAAAATTTGTTTCCACTGCAGACTAATGCCACTGCTATTCTTTTATCAGCTTTTAACACTTCTGTTATCAGCAACTTGCCCTTTTTAGAGGGGAAAAAGAACCCTACACCAGGCTGCTCCCATGAATGCCTCAAGCCTTCAAAATGAACGCTGAGAATCCTGTGGTCACTGTATACTCCTGTCTCAAGAACAGATGTGCACTGTATAGTTTTGGTATTAAGTACTGTCAAGCTTCCTTTCAAGCAAAGAACTATTTATCTACTTAACACAGAACATAACCAACTTTTGTAAGTTTCATATATTACATTTATTTCAAAATGCTTGGCATTATTAATCCTTTTTATATTGTTAATATAAAGATTCTGCTTCAAAACCTAAAAAACCCCAGAAAGTTTATTTTTTTCCTCTCTTTTTTGCATTGCATGCACTGATGAACTAGCCTGCTCAGCAAGCATTTAACAGATTAGACACTTGAACATGGTTTCAGGCAATGCTCTCTCATGTTTCTGCGTATTGCCTGATAAACACTTCAAAGTAAACCGCTCATAAATATGAAATGAAAAGCCAAGAAGTCGTTATGCACAGCTTTGAGATACAAATCTCTTTATTCCCCTCTGAAGTGGAATTTGATTGACATAATGAGTCATAGATCCTGTCCAGGGACACACTGCCTTATCCCCTTTTCCTCAGGAGACAGGGAGTCTTTAAAGAAATCCACTTCAGAACTTTCTGACAGACAGCTCCAGGAAAGTTGAACACCACAATTTATTATTGGGGACTAATACCTACCTTAACAACTGTGACATATGTTAAAGATTGATTCCAAAGCCACAAACAGGCCCAGCATCTAACCTTGTTAAAGGAGGTCAAAGCCAGGATGTATATTTTATCTCATTATCACGGACACAGTAACACAGGCCAACAAAGGAAGGGACCTAGAGCCCACAGGGCTGTGCTGAGCTGGGCACTGTGCCCTGCTGCCACAGGGAGCTGCTCATCCACAGGGACCCTCTGTGAGCCTGGGGAGCAACAGCTCCATTCCCACCCATTCAGGAACAGCTGTTTACTAGCACAGCTTCAGGTGCAAAGAGGTGAGCCCTTCTGACTTGGTCTGCTCCACATGTTTCCTTGGATGTTGGCACAAGCAGCTCCAGACAGCAAAACTGCATCTCATGAACTGGTGGCACAGATCCCCCTACTGCCTGGCTCTGTCTGCTGGACATCTCTCACCTTGGGGCGACAGGGAGAGGAGAGGGAGAAGGAGAGGGAGAGGGAGAGGGAGAGGGAGAGGGA
>NW_008676604.1:0-14445 GCF_000695815.1 Acanthisitta chloris | reverse complement strand
GAAGAGGGGGTGGCCACAGATGCTATTACCCCAAGGAAGTTCACATTACCACGACCCTCATTAGAAGGCATATTTATCAGGTACAGACCCCCACAGTCATTTCCTACACTTCACAGACCCGTGCTGTGAAGGAAATTAAGACTTTCATGTGAGAAGGAGCAGTTAAAACCATCTAGCCTGAAAAACCTCTGAAATGCTAATTTAGATATTGCTCTTAATAAATGATACCCATATGAAAATGACAAAAACCCATGTAATTGTTGGCCATTGCTATTCCACAAAAATGTCTATTCCAGTAAAAGTCGAGCTTTAAGCTACCACAGTGAAACTGCTGATCAGTAGTGCCATAAACAAAATTACAGTGCAATAAATTGCTACCCTACACTGCTATATTCACAACCTGCATTGCTAGTGTTTGGGGAGGTTTTTAGAATGAATTCAGCAAATATCTGCCTAAATTAAGATGAAACTTCTGGCACTTTGTTTGCTAGCCATGCATTAAATTATACATCCTTACTGGCTTTTGTTAGTCTCTACTCCCTATGAAATAACCATACATGCAGTATACAAGATCCACCACTCTCAACTTTGCTTTCTTTTGTTAGTGGTAGTGCTATTATTATTGTCATGACACGAGCCATTCACATGATTTATACAACAATACATACATCATTAAGATTTAAAAGGCAACAGTAAAAAATTAGCTTAATTTGTGGTGTTCAAAATGCCCTCAAAAATATTTTTTATTTTGCCAATAAAAATGAAAGGCTCCTCTCTATAAAAAGCACAAAGTGAAACAATGAAATGGGGAGAAGACTAAATATTAAAAGAACTGAATTCATATGACATGTAAATAATGAAACATTCAAGCCTAGTTTTGCAGCAAAAGGCTCAAAGGGAGATTTAGAAGCTTAAGATGCTGAAAAAGCCACAATGTGGTATCACCCTCCATCTACAAAGAACATCACTGCCTCTTCTCGGTCCTCACTGTGATTACTGAGACATTATTTTTCCCTCTGAGACATTTCTTTAAAACTTTTACTGTTGTTACTTACTGTTTGCAAATTGCAAACACGTTTTGACCCTGCCCTGTATATTGTGAGCACTTTTCCTTCCCTGCTGTATAGAACTTCACATCTTTAAAAGTCAATAGTCTGCACTGGCTTCTCAAATCACCAGTAAGCAATAGAGATTTACAGCAAAATACAAACACATGAACTGCAACAAATACTAAGCAAAACAGGAAAGTGCTTGGAAAAGTCAAAACCTAAATCAAAGCTTATGACTATAAACAGACATTCTCCAATTCTGCAGTTTTTGATTATGAATTGCCCTTTCTATCTATATTACAAATCTTTGGCCCAAACTGCAACTGTTTGTAACTCTTTTGAATATTTGTGGAATCACTACCATACACAAAACTAAGGATTTGTGGGTGTGCACCTTGGCACATATCTGCACAACCTGTCAAGCACAAGTATTAATTTTAGCAGATGTATTATTCCAGTGTACTGTGGACGGATTGCCACGCTGAAAGGCAAATGAGGCATCTGAAACACTCTGAATTACTCAAAGTCTTCACAAGACCTTCTGCAGCCCTCACAATTGCTATGCAATTAAATGAGTATTACACATGAGTAAAATTACATACTTCAAAAATTAATTAGAGCCTAAAATAAATACTACTTTTGATGATAACTGATAAAAACAAAGTATGTTTCTATGAAACTAATGTTGTTTTAAGAGATTACACCACAGTTACTGAGCTTTTGTTACAGGACGTGAAATATTTTGATAGGGCTTCAAGCAGCATTAGGTATTCTGATGAGGTCCAACAAGCACAGCTGTCAGTCATACCCTTGGCTCTGTCAGTCACTTCAGCACACTGAAACCAAGTTGTCTCCAGGATAAGTGCTCCTCAGAGATCTGCAATTGCTGCTTGACCTGCAGCTGAAAAGCAAGTGCTTCACTCCCTGGATCTATTAGCCCTTTGACTTCATTCATTCACTACCCAATATAAATACATTGCTGAAGTGAGTGATTAATTCAGTGTCTTTGGAGAGAGTGCTAAATTCTTGAAGCCTCTATTACAACTAGACATAGAGGTTCCAAAACATTCTTATAATTGGTTATCAACTATGGTATTACAGTTAGAAATCTGACAAAAGCCACGAGGTTTGTTTTGGTTTTTTCCTCTTCACCTTCCCTCCAAGAGTAATATTTTTACAGTAACATAGACACTAAAACAACTATAATCTCTACCTATTTTTAGGTAGTTATCTCTGTGCTGTAAGCCTGTTCAACAAATCAACTTCTTTCCATTTCTTTTCTGTGCTTTCTGGGTTTGACATCAACACAACAGCTGAAACAACAGCTTACAGTTCTCCTGAAGGAACGAGACTTCCATTGAACACTGCAGGAGTTAGACAACATAAAGGAGAGGAAGAAACCCCAAAACACTTCTGCACTTCTTGCTGAATGCCAGTTCTTCCCTCCTATGCAGCAGAGATCCAACAAATATTTTAAATTGTCTAAGATATCAGTGTGTAATGAAGAGTCTGGAAAGCATTCTGACATAAAAATCTGGGAATCTGACCTGACAGTCCATTGCTTTGACATGTAAAATGCCATCTTTTTTCTTCTGTATTTAAGATCTAATGTATCTTGGCATCTTCTGATCCAAGTATGGGACTGTGATGAAAACAACATACAAGGCAAGTGTGCAGCCTGGAAGAGGAAGTTCCCTTCTAATCATGTTGACATTTTACTTCATTTGTAACAAGACAGAGAATATATAGTCAATTCTGTTTCTGTTTTTGAAGTTTTGTAAATAAGGCTTAGATGAATTAGACAAGTGCCACATAGCTGGACATAATGGGGTAAGCAAACCCAAATCTTGGAAGCATCTGTAATGACTTCCTTCCCTGCTTACATCTCATTCTGGGAAAAGAAGTAATACCTTTATATGTTTTGCAATCAACTCTAGGTTTGTACACTGGACAGTTATAACTGTAGAGAGAGGCCATATCTGCTAGTTCTCTCATCTGAATTGCCTTAAGCTTCAGCAATTTAGTTTTCCAACAACAAAACTAAGCAAAATATATACAAACAAAAATTCCACAAATCACCACAGAACTGTGCAGCATGTGCAAAGAGGAGTGTTTCAGTTTTAAAGGTGCTGGTAATACAGACATTCATTTTCAGTGCACACAGAACAGTTTCATCTTAGTCCAAAGAAATGAGCAAGAGTATTTTCAACTCAGGCATATGCTTGTATTTACAAACAAATTCTTCCCATTCATGCCAATAGCTGAAAATTATTAAATTAGCTAAAAATTTCTTAGAAAAAAGTCAAACATTCAACAGTGTTGTAACTCCAAGCTTATTTGAAAGCTGGCAACCAAGTGGAAGAATATGTTTTTGAAGTCAAATTAAAAAAGAAGTAAAATATAGATAATTACATGCACTCCTCTGATTGCCATTTTGAACAGTGACATATATATTCTAGTTCCCTCAACTTAGGAAACAATTTGTTTAGGATACAAGAAGCTTACTTGACTGGGCTGCAGTGCTGTCTGTGCAATGCCAGCTGAGCTCCACGTCACTGGAAGGATGTCTCCCCACAGCCTGCATTCCACTGATGGAAAGCAGGATCTTTCCTACACAGTATGCACTGCACTATGCATTTAGTCCTTGGAGAGCTTTCAGGATGAAAAGACTATAGTTATTACTACCATCATTATTATTAATGAAAAATACACATGTAAAATTAGGTTTCGAACACAGTGTTTTATAGCCCCTATTTGTCTCTGTGGACGTACGCCATAATGGCTTTAACAGACCTTTAACACTCACTGACTAATTAATCTTTACACTCAGGACCCAGCTCTGAGTTTTATTCAGTAAGGAGCAGAAAATAGCATCTGTGGATTGGGCTTGCAAGGTCCACTGCATGAATAAATTGACAGGCTCCAGGAAGAGTCGGCATTAAACAGCTCCTCTCCTCCCCTCAGTACTCCTGTAACAACCTTCACCAGCCACTTCTCACATACAATTTATTTTTATTCCTAAAGTGACTCTTTTCAACCTTACAGGGACTCAGTCTTCCAAATACATTGACACTGATGGAAAAAAAATATTACAGAGACTAGATATAACTTTAAAATATAACTGCATTTCCGACACCACCAAAGTGTGCACCAGCAAATTCAGCTTGCTATGGAGAGCACAAACGAACCATACAAATTAATAGACCTCAGCAATTTGTCAGAAAAACCTTTAGGCTTCCATTTCCAACTCAAACATGTTCTAAATATGAAAAAGCACAAGGAAAATATTCTGCAAAAAGAAAGCACAAAGACAAAACACACCGCACGATTCCTTAATAGAATAAATTCAATCTTTACTCCTTTTAAAAGATTTTTAAAGGTATTGCAAAAGAGTAAGCATGGAAGGGTAAATTTACCTCATCTCATTTGCATGATAGAGTTATGGTCAATATAGCTTACCTGGAGCCTAGCCTGACTTCAGCTATAAAGCCAGGCAGCCAAAACACTGTCTTCAGTCACAAAAAATAAAGTATTATGTGTTTACTAGTCAAGCTTCAGTGGCAGACATTTCATCAAGAGGAAATTACAAAGGATTCTAGGCTTTCTTTTTCTTTTTTTTTTTTGTATTGGTAAACCCTGGTAACACTACAGAATTCGGTATCACGATATCTTTTATTCTATGAAGCTAACTTCAAGAATAGCTTACTCCATTTCTTTTATAAGTAAAATTCTATTAGGAAACAAGCGTGAAGAGCTGCAGCACAGTAAGCAGCAATGAGGACAGTACAGCCCTTTTTTTTTGAGTCAAAAATGACCTCCCTAGACTGTTGCTTTATCAAGGAAGGTCACAGATCAGTTACAGTGTATTTCTAACAACAAAGCATTTATTTCTCGGTATGCCTGTAGAGATAATACTTGTCAGATTAGCTCTTTTCCTTTGGAATTCCTAACCACTAGTTTAGCAAGTCTACGTTTCACAGCAGAGAGCTATTAATTAAAGTCCAGTAGGACTCAAATCTGTGCTTATTAACGGTTGGATGGACCCAAGTAAAAACATGTCTACTCCTACACTCAGACTCCTCTCCTTACTCCCCTTGTTTTTCCTCACTTATTGAAGCACATTTTCAGCTTCCCACCATAAATTCCACAAAATCCTCCCTACCAATATGCCATAGTCTACTATCAAGCCACCTCTAACTGATTTTTCAAGCCTAAAAAAAAAGGAGAGGGAGGTGAATCAACTAGGAAATAAAATCCTCATCTGCCATCACTTGATCAGTTACAGCTTATGGTTTTATCTCCCCAAACATTTTCCCATTTTAAAAAAATGAAGGCTGGTAATGCTCTATGCATCAGTATATGTAAAAAAAAAAAAGACTTCAAAATGTAATAGGATTTTATAGGGACTCAAGTTTGTGAATTACACTCCTACAAAAAAGAATAAGTCATTTCTATTTGATTTGAATCCATTTACGTATGACAATATCTGCTCAATCCTACAGGAACAGGCCAGCTGAAATTGCAAGCACGTGAAACAGGCAGCTGGCTCTCTTCCCACTTACCTGCAAATCCTCTCAAGTGCGGGAGGCAAGTTACCAAGCACTGTGTAAACCTTCCCTCCTGCTTTAGAATTAAAGGAAACCCTGGCACAAAACCCCAAGGAATCCATCAGATGAGTTTTTACTCGGATTAACCATTTACTCAAAGGTCAAATTTGGGCAAACTTGTGAACCAGCAGCACATCATGCACACAGTTGAAAAGCAACACGGTGTAGAAATAGCAGCTTTGTGAACAGCTACATCACATCCATCAGGGCTGAAACAGCCTTTGCCCTGTTGATCAGAAAACTGTAAGCACAAGGAAAATACAATTCCAGCACAAGAAAGACTGAAGAAAGCAGCTACATAATCCTGGTCTGTTGATCAGATAATCAATCAACACAAATAATGATCCACATGAATGGGATGGTTCAAGCCAGAAAAGAAAGGAAGGTCCATATGAAAGCAGAAACTTAACATCTGTGCCCTACCACCACAGCCTCACCTTCACCACGGTGCAGTTTCACTGCTGTGACTCTAAACCTGATTTGCACACAAGTCACAACTAATGTAAGGCTAGGCCTGGGTGGTATCAGATGTGCCTTGATTCCTTCTGCTTCATGTACATGAACTGAAAAGAGGCATTGACTCTTGGACCTAAATTTGTTAATGGCACCGCCAAACTAGAACAGTAACAACCTTTTTTTTACAGGCTAGAAGAGAAACTAATGTTAAATTACAATGTAATGGGCATGATAGAGGACTCTGCTTTAGGTTTCTTGTTTTTGTTATATCTGTTCCAAATAGAAAAAAAAAATCATCATCATCAAATGTCACATAAAATGTGTCAGAACATCACTCTTCATAGACCAGTGCCATTAAAGTGCTTCTATATTACATTTACTTACTTGGAATATATCTCATTGTTATTTGTAAGGTCCTGAACACAATATTCCCCCCATCCTATGATAGCAATTCTGTAACTGAACATCATTTGCTGCCCCAACTGTCACATGGGAACGGGAGCCTGACTTGTGTTGGGACTTGTGCATGGGATCACTGCTTTGTAATGCTCAATAGCACAATCTTTATAAAACTGGCTAAGAACCTACTGCACAAACCTAGAAAAGTTAAGAATAAACTCTGAAGATTAAACTATTAAACGTACCTGCATGAACCGATTTTTGGAAATGTAATCACTTTACTTTGATGGCTTCCAAAAACCAACTAATGAAACTGAAGTAAGGTCACTAAAATAGTGAATCAGAGTGTCCACAAAGTGAATTAATAAAGTTTAACTACTACTTTAAACCCCTCTGTTTTTTTTCCTCAGTGTCTTCATTTAGACACCTATAGTTTCATTTTCTTGGCAACACTGATAATTACAAACATTGCCTCCATGTCAAATATTTCCACTTTTAAGAACAGATTTTCAAATTACTTGGCTTATGCATGAATGGGATTGTTTTGTTTAACCAGGAGCATTTCAAATTATCTGGATTTTTAGAATCCTTCTTGCATGCATTTTTTTCTCACGTTCCATGATTTCTAAAGACTTTACCCTGTCCTGAACAGTTACCTGAGAATAGATCATATTTTCTTGCTCTCTCACTGTAAATGGGTGGATAAGGAAACTCCTGGTCTCCATGGGCAGATGAGACTGGCCAGCACACATGAAATCCAGAGATGCACATTTAGCACTGCCCATATTTAAGCTATATCATGCTTTGCAAATATACCAAAAGTATCACACAGAGAGGAGATTCCTACCATTCCTCTCCATGCTACAGACCAGAAGACAGAAGGATTATTGGCCAAAGGACAACAACAACAAACTCAAACCCTGAATTTTCACTTTATGATTTAAATCAAGGTTGGCCCTATAATTTTCTAAAAGGAATAGTTATTTTTGACAGTGAGATGTAGCCTGAATTTCAGAAAAACAGAAAATTACCCAGTTTCAGGTTTTTTAATGAATGCAATGAAAGATTTACAGTGTTTAGAAGGATAGAATAATCTCAATAAGCCAGTCTGGAAGTCTTATCTACTTCATGTTTTGCTAAACACTATAAAAATTGCACATGGGACTGCAAATTATACTGGTACAAGCAAATTAAATTGTTTGCATCAGTATCAGAAAGAATCAAATGACCACAACAGCACATTTCAAAGACAATTTTCCTTCTGTTCTTCAACTAGGAAGGTTCTCATCCGCTAAAACAATGAAAATCCTTCTGATTCAGACCAAGAGAGGCTGAAATACTGGCGCTAGGCCTTCCCAATGTGAGAGGAGCCATATCCATGCTGTGGTAAACATGAGCTTTTGTCTTCCCTCATCAGGCAAGGACACCCATGTGCTGCTCAGGAGCTGCATTCCACCTGTGGCCTTTTCTCCATGGAAAGTTGATTTATTATTAGATATGCTGACACCCCTGGACACTCATAAGTAAGAGAGTACTGCTGTAATGACAACTGTCACTGAGAGTCCCACTCAACATTAATTCTGTCTCTGGAAATGATCCTCCATAGTGATCCTAATTTTACCCAACAAGGCAAAACCTTTAAACATGCTCAGTCATGTACTATTGACATTTTCTTAGGTGTCACCACAGTGGGATAATAAACTTGGATTCACGATGAAAAATATGGTTATCACTGACTTCAGAGATTTTATTTCCACTTACAAGTCAAAGTGAGATGATTCCTAAAAAAATGGGTGAATTCAGCTCAGTTTTTTCCTTCCCTTCTTCCTTTTATTTTGCCACTCAGCTCTAAGATGTGAGAGTCCTCACTCAGCCTCTACTATTGTCTCTCCTGAAGTCTGCCTTTGCTATTTCTTTGACTATCTTTTGTTCTCCCCAATCCAGCAGTGTCAAACTTCTTTATTAAATAAATTATATTAATAAAGCTGTCAAACTGCTTGAACAGGAGTAATTCCTATGTTAATAAAACCCAGTAAAAGCATGTCTTTGACTTTACCTTCATATTTTTAAATTCTATTTTGTAGCAACAAATAAAGCACTCTAAGCTTTATTTTTCTAAATTATTATTACATTTCTGTGATGGATAAAGGCAATATGTATTTGCCAGAAATACAAGAAAATTAGATGAAAGCAAGACACATGGAATTAACTGAAGTGGAATTCTCCCTTGTGATGGATTGCTTGAAGTTTCAGTAATAGAGAAGTTTGCAAAATAATTTCTGGCTAGTTAAGAACACATGGTACACAGGCAACAGATAAGGAAGGAAAAACCAACAGTGGAAATATTAGCTAATATAAATAAAAATGGATTACTAATCTAAGTGCAAAGATTTTTTTGTCTTTTTCAGCTCTCAATGTTATTCATGCCCCTGAGCAACTCACTTAATCTTTTTTCTCACGCACTTTGTCTGTAAAATGGGAATGAACCAACATAATTTATCCCACTGGCATAATATGTGAGTTAGAGTAAGACAAAAAATAACAAAATCCAAACATCTCATAATTATTTAAATAGGATTTGGTACATCAGGATGACATATATAATCTTAGTTTTTGTTCTCTTCAGGAAAAACCTATGAATTACTTAAAATGCATACATTTTTCACTCTTAAGCATTCCACTGAGTCTTTGTCTTCTTTCTTTTTATATCATTTTTAGCTACATAAAAGATGAAGTAGATGCATTTTGAGGTGTTTTTCTTAAGACTTTAAATCTCAGGTAACTTCTAATTTACCACCTTTCACCACAAATTAACATGCACATCAAGACAAGTTCATTATCATTTAGAGGCCTGTTAAATAGATGAAAAAAGAATTGCATCTTAAAGTGCCTTGGATTATCTGCTGGTATTGAACTGAAGAATTTTATAGTTCATAATAATCAGTTTGCTTTTCTTCCTTTCTAATCTAAAAGCTCTGAAAGTAAAATTTACATTCTAAATAAATACATGCTCATTGTTGGAAACTACAATAATATTTGTTTTCTGAAGGTAAGCATGATGTCTATATAAAATAAGTAGCAAAAGCAATTATATACATAAAACTACGATATGAATGCCTTTTGGTGTTTCTAAACACAGTGCTTTGGGGAACTGCAGTTGAAAAATTACTCTTAGTGTGTAGTAGTCCTAATTCAGAGAAAAAAGTCATCTGCATCTCAGAATTTATAGAAAAGTTCCATTATTAGTACATTTCAAATGTTTGTACACTACCTAGGAGAATAATACATTACATTCTTATGGAACAAATAAAACCAAGCTCAGCCTATGATTGTCCTGCTGACATGAAATTTCACTTCCTATTAGTGAAGTGACAGTTGCTTTATGCACAGCCCCAATGCAGCAGAACTGTGAAGAGAGGAGAGCACTCAAATCCATGGGAGATAATGGTGGCCAAACAGCCCCAAAATCACTTGAAGCATTAGTGATGTCATAATGTAAATGGTAAAAATGGAAGTGGCAGCTCTTTTACTGAGAACTTAGACATGCCATGACTAGTAATTATTAAGGGTTAATTATTAAAGGGCAGAGACAAAACGTCAGTATTCCAGCTGTAGGCCCTGCAGCAGCACAGTACTGCCAAGCTCTGATGTAGTCTCACGGAGTTCAGTCACAGACATGACAAATATGGACAGTGGGGAAAAAAAAAAACCCTTAGGTGGGGGAAGATAATACCACAAGCACAATTCAAAATCCATCCAAGTCTCTGCAAACACTGCCTGGGGCGTTCAGCATGGCCTGAGCTGGGGAAGAGCACTGAATAATGCACCACACACTGACTCTGCCTCCAAGGAACTCGGGTACCTTGGTACGATTTTTGTGTGTCTCAGTACAATACTAACTTAGGTAAGAGCTCGTTCCAAAAATCCTGCTAAAGCTTTCTTGCTGCTTCTGCCCAGAGTTAGCACCCTAAAACCTATGCTGATACCTTTCTTACTTTAGCCTTCTTCCAGTTTTTCTCCTGACAGCCTCATTCGTCTTCTCTTTATCTTGGTAACTCTCTTCCATGTCAGTCCTCCTATCTCAAAATTTCCTTTGCCTTTTCAACACTGAAGATACTGCCACCTCCTTTAGTTTCACTAGATTTGATTTCTTTTCTGTGATTTTAAGTCTTTATTTACCAGTATCATTCTGCACAGGTTAGAAGTCTTTAAGAAAGGACAACCGAGATAAGAAAATCAGGAAAAAAAAATCTCATTGAAAGGTGAATACAGAGGAAAGAAAAAAACCCCACAAATGCGTTCAAAATATTTTGCCAAGAATCTAAAGATTCTTGCAAAGAATTCCTTGAGAGAAAAAAACGAACTAGAAAATTTGACAGACACGCTCTACCACCTGCACATCCAAAAATATCTACAGATTTCAGCAGAAATATAGAACTTCAAGCATAACATTCTCCTTGACAGTAAGACAAGAAGCCACTTTCCACAAGTGCCCTCTCTCCCCTCATCTGCATTTCAGATTACGCTGTATGTTAATTTACAACCTGGAGTCATTAGAAATTTCAGATAGTCCATACAAAAATGTTTTAAGTGGAACAGGAGGAAGTGAAATGATAAGGAATCTCAGTTTGCCCTCTCGTGCAACAGGGTCTGCTCCTTACTGCTCACACTGCTAACAGATTTTCTTTGGGTTTTTGGGGGGAGGTTTGTGGCTGCCGAAGATCATGTGCAGAATTAAACCACAGTACTCTCTTCTTGGAGCTGATGACAACAGAAAAATACCTTCCCATTAAAAGGCTGTAGGAAGGAAAAGTTTCTGCTGAGATTTAGCTCAACTTTACCCTCTGTCTTGAAAGCTGAAGCAATAAGGGCCTTTGAGGTACATTGTCTCCATCAGGGAAAAGTTGTCTTACATGAGCAAACAATAAATGAAGTACTTATTTTAAACACCTCCTTACATATGAACAAGATTAATTTAAATCAAACAATTTGGCATTTTTTTTCAGAAATATTGCACAGTACTAAGTAAATTACACTGCAGGACTTAATCTTGGCTTTAAACATATTAGGTACAAAACTTCTTATTTTTAAAAAAAACAACCATACTTGGTATTCACTGATGCTACCAATAACTTTGAGTCTGTTTCCTTGCTAAATAGTCATAAGACCTCCAGAGACAGAGATTTTAATTCCTGTTCTGAAAACAGTACCATAAACATGTCCTGGGGCTTAATTTATTCAATCGTTTGTGGAAATTTACTGTGCATTTCTGTAACAGCATTTTTTGATATGGAACCATAACTTTTCTCTTGCAGAACACTATTTCAGTCACCTGAAGAGGATCGAAGGTAAATCTCTATAATTTTGAGCCATTTGTTTAATGTTTGCATATTCCTGGTGTGAACACAAGGAACAAAATCTCTCCCATGCCTGACAAATACACTAACTACTGTCATTTCTTTGTTATCTGGAATGGTCACTCCTTTTTACCTAAATAAAAAGGTTGCCCAGAGGAGCTGTGGCTGCCCCATTCCTGGAAGTGTTCCAAGCCTGGTGGGACAGGGCTTGGAGTGACCTGGGCTGGTGGAAAGTGTCCTGCCCATGGCAACATGTTTGTAACAACATTATCTTTAAGGTCCCTTCCAACCCAAACCATTCTGTGATCCTATGAAAAAGACTATCGACTCCACCCTCTCCAAATATAGCTTAAGCAATGAGGATAGAAAAATCATGATGCTAGGGTAATTCAAATATTCATAGCGCAGCATTCAAAAACATGATATGTTAGGAAAATAATAATTTGCAGGAAAAAATGTGAATTAAATTAAATCCCTATCCTCCCAATCCACTACTCCACAGCTGAGCAAATGGAAACTTTAGATTCCATAACCAGATAAGTACTATTGAACAATATTTGTATATTTTACAGCACAATATTACAACTGTAAAAATCACCTCTTAATTTTGGGTTTCTTTATCAAGTCATTCCATTTATTTCAAGTTGTTCCTATGCAGAGATATCCCATCTTATTCTACAGATCATCATCACATTTTGGAATGCCAAAGTTTCTGTTTTATAAATGTCACCTCTGTACAGTAAGAGGAGCAGTAGCCACACTTCTGAAATATTTTTGGTATACAGTTTCTCAAACTGGATACTAAGATCCTCGAGAGTAAAAGAGATACTGGAGAAAAACGGGATAAATCCTATTCCATTATGATGTAGAAATAATGAGGAAAGAGAGAGATCAACAGAAAATTCCCTGTAAAACAATACTTCAGAGGAATTTTGTTAACAAGGACTGTTCAACCTAGTGTAGTGATGGCCCCAGCACAGCAAACCCCCTGTGTAGGACAGATATACCGGGATCAAGGCATAACATTGTTATGTTGTCAAAAACATGAAGGAAGAAGATGAATTTAAGAGACTGAAATGAAGATGGAGGAGTCTGTCATGCAATAACAGCGTATAAGAGTTACAAACACGACATAAACACAAAAAGCAAAGCTGACATATTTGATAACCACAAAGCCTGCTTATTCCAAATCTACCCTCAATTACAGTCATTCTGGATTACACAAAATGAAAAAACCAAGCTCAGGGAAGTGCAGCATGACAATGCTCTCTCAGTTTCTATGTTGTCAACACATCCCACCCCTGCACTGCCAACACAGGCAACACAGCTGCATGGGGCACAGTGTCATAGGAGCTCCTGGTGGTCTGAAGCTCAACATCCTCATCAAAGTTAGATGTTTTCTCTGAGGGTGAATTCTAAAAATCCTCCTAAGCCTCACCTGTGCAATACCATGGCTCAAAGGTAAACAGCTGTGGGCAGTGGCCTTTTTCAAAGAGACCTTGATACATTAGGCCAACACCTCACCTGTGGTGCTTGGTGGCAATTACCCCACAAGAGCCAAGGCATAGCAACAAAAGCTTCATTGCACTTTGTTAATAGTAAAAAACAAGCACAAAGGTTCATTTTACTTCAGAAATGGTAAAGGAAGAGGCAAACACAGAGGAGAGATTGGTGCACTGAGTCAACAGGAGAGACTCACATAACTGAAGTACTGAAGACATCGAAAACCACAATCTGTTGTGTACACAGTGATTTCTGAGAGCAAATAACATGTCATCTTTCTGTGCTGTGTTCTGCTTGAATTGTCCACACTCAAACAATCCTAAATACAAGTGCAGGATTTTAGTCCTCTATCAATACTAGGTAATATATATTTCCAAGTGCCTCAAATTTCAGGTTCTTTCTTCTAATTACATTGCTGCTAGATCTGTAGGCAGTCTTATAAACCACTCTAACCTTATTTTAATTTTTCATTATGAAAATTGTAAGTGTTCATTAACTTTGGAAGTCACAGCATTACAGATGTGATATATCATTCCTTGTGTTATTAACAGTCCACTTAATAAATTCAGTGCTTGAAGATATGGATAATAAGAACTTACCAGTTTTATTTTTGTGTTTGTAAAAATTTAGAAGAGAACTTATTAGAGGCACACACACTTAGGTGCCTAGCCATACACATAATTTTATTTGCTGCAATTATTTAAAAATTAGTGCCAAAATTCAAAAGCACTACATTTAGCAGAGTCATTAGAAATTAAACCCCAAACCAAGAAACTATGTGACTAATACTATTTTCCCCACCTCTCCAACTCTTTGTTAAGATTACCAAAGTAAGAATGATGCCTAGATTATCACTTTTTGTGTAGTAAACTTTCAGCAGATTGTGAATAATTTTAATCAAAGATAATAGTTTCCCCACAGAGATTAAGTACCATTTCAGCTTTGCTTCAACATCGTTTAAATTCCTATCTCGGGGAGAGAAAAACTTCAAAAGAAAATTGGATGTTGCTATGAAATCAAATTGACTACCATCTATAAAGTTTTTTTGGTCCTGTAACCATATAAAGGGAAATA
>NW_008676603.1:19585-23897 GCF_000695815.1 Acanthisitta chloris | reverse complement strand
TGTGAGGAGAGGCTGAGGAAGCTGGGGTGGTTTAGCCTAGGAAAGAAGAGGCTCAGCGGAGACCTTATCACCCTCTTCACCTACCTGAAAGGAGGTTAGAGTCAGGTGGAGGTTGGTCTCTTCTCCCAGGCAACTAGCAGTAGGACAAGAGGGCACAGATTCAAGCTCTGCCAGGGGAGGTTTAGGTTGGATATTAGGAAGAGTTTTTTTACAGAGAGAGTAGTCAGGCGTTGGAATGGGCTGCCCAGGGAGGTGGTGGATTCACCATCCCTGGAGGTTGTCGAGATGAGGCTGGATGTGGCACATAGTGCCATGGTCTAGTAACCATGGTAGGGTTGGACATGAAGATCTTTGAGGTCTTTTCCAAACCTGTTGATTCTGATTCTATGATTGAACCCTCCCACGTCTTATCAGACAGGTCCACACTGGTTAAATGCTGATCACTGTAAACAAGTGCTCTAGTTAGTGAGGACAGAAATGAGCATGTGGTTATGGGCTGAGTCATAAAAATGTATGTCAATGGGAACTTGCTTTATTTTCAGTTGAGTTGGGGTTACTCACTGAGCACCAATCTCAGCATAAATTAAATACAGATATGTCAAACATCCCTCAGGGTAGTAAGGTATAGTATTTATAAAACACCACCTTAGCAGAATTTACATTCTGATAGGCTTTTAAAGGGACGTGGTGTAACTCAGTCTCCATTGTCCCTTAGCATTCACAATAGGTTATATTAGTAGAATTAACTGAACTAACATACAAATTCTTATACTAACATTTGCCCACCAATTATCTAAAATGTACTAAAAGTTTTTCTCTTCCAGAGGCTTTTATTGTTTCAGTCTACCCCCTTACTACCCCAATTGGAATGAATACATTACTTAACAGTGATTTCCTAACAGATAACAGATAAATTCTGTCCCTCAGTATTTCATGTCATTAAGTCACAAGTAGGGAACATTGTCAGCATAGTAGCCTGCACAATGTGTTCTCCAGTAGTTTCACTGTCTTGACAGTTATTTTGAGCCTTAAGAACAATATGGCTTACAAGCAAACTTTGTCAATAAAAGACACTAAAGAATCACCTTCTAAAGACCCATAAAGACAATTCAATTTACCTTCAGGCTCTATCTAATAAAGTAAATCTCAGGAGGTGAGTAGGAGTGCATCAACCAGGCAATCACAGAACTGAAGAAATGCTACATAAGTCAGTAAGCCAGAAAAGTAGGTGTATTTAATTTTACACTTTGGAAAGCAGAAAAGAAAAAGCACGAAAAGAAAAAATATATTTTTAAGTGGATACACAAAGATAAGTCTCCAGGCCAATGATCTAGCATGAGTTAGCTGTTCTCTGGGAAGTCTCCAGAATGCAATGTTTTTTGTTAACAAGTCTCAGAATACTTATATAAGCAACCTACAGCTAATACCAGAGAATTTGTAGGTAATACTGTAAACAACTATATTTATGGAGTAATTGACATCAAAATGTTGCATTTCTCTTCATTGTCTTTCATGGTTTTCTTGCTTTTCTCAGGCTCAAATTGCAGCAAAGGACTTGTTTCTGTAGTTTGTGCAAACAGTGTAGTGTTGTGCTGTGATGAGACCCTTGACACTGAGTAGAAAGAGAGATGGGTCCTAGAATAAAAAAAAAAAAAAAAAAAGGTGAAATTATATAAACCCAGTAATTCCAACAAGTCCATCAATCCAAAGTTCAAGTCTGACAGATGCTTTACACTGGTACTTTCAGTAGCATTCTCTTTGTCCAGGTTATCTGTAGCTGTATAATGCAATTTCAATCTGCAAGTCTGAAAAGAAATGTTCAAGGGCACTACTGTGAATACAGTACTGAAATAACTCCCATTTGACTTTCAATTATTACTCTTGATTTACTTTTTCATTATGGCAATCCACAAGTCTGTTACGGACATCTGTAGTCTAACCCACAACTGTTGCTTTCAGCCCTGAATCAAGCTTTTGATTCTGGCATGTTTCTGCTGTCCTGGTGCTACGTGTAAATCTCAAATAAGCTACCTGACTGTTAAACCGTCATCTCTGATAATATGTTCTAACATATGAGAAAGTGATTCCATGGAAAATTATTCTTTACCTTCTGTCGTGGTTTAACCCCAGCCAGCAACCAAGAACCACACAGCCACTCACACACTCCTCCACCAATGGGAAGGGGAGAGAATCAGAAGGGTAAAAGCTAGGAAAGCTCATGGGTTGAGATAAAGACAGTTTAATAAAGAAAGTAGAAGCTGCACACACAAGGAAAGCAAAAGAAGAAATTAATTCACTAAAAGCTACAAAAACTCATGGGTTGAGATAAAGACAGTTTAATAAAGAAAGTAGAAGCTGCACACACAAGGAAAGCAAAAGAAGAAATTAATTCACTGCTTCCCACAGGCAGGAGATGTTTATCCATCTCCAGGAGAGCAGGACCCATCACACATAACGGTTCGTTGACAAGATGTCATATGGTATGGAATATCCCTTTGGTCAGTTTGGGTCACCTGTCCCAGCTGTGTCTCCTCCCAGTCTCCCATGCACCCCCAACTTCCTTGCCAGTGTGGCAGTATGGAAAGCAGCAAAGGCCTTGGCTCTGTGTAAGCTCTGCTCAGCAATAACAAAAACATCTCTGCATTATCAACTCTGTGTTCCGCACAAAATCCAAACATACCCCCATCATAGCCACTGTGAATTTAACTCTACTTCAGCCCAAACCAGCACACCTTCATGTATTCATCTCTCACTGTAACCCGATTTTTTGCTCTCATTGCATTTATAAACCCATATAGAAGATGTGATGGCTTTTTCAGCAAATCAGCCAAGGCATTCAGTTTGCCATCTTCCCTTATCTTCTGAAACAGCTGTGATCATTCAGACTAGGACTTATCTGGAAAGTACATATCCAGTCACTTACAGACAGATGACCTTTTAGATCTTCAGTTTTCTCTTGTTTTCCCATAGCTGCTTTCCTGCAACTCACTCTCATCAGAGAAACTTTAGGTCTGAGTTTATTGTTCTAGTCCTTACAGTTCTTCCAAGCCTACAGAAAAAACTCAGAATAAGTTTGATTCCATGCTACCCCTTCTACTGGTGGCTGTGCTCCAGCTCAGTGCAGTAGGGGGAAGTAGCAAGTCCGAGAGACTTTCCTGTGGATTCCTTTCTCTACAGTTGCTTTTATTGTTCTTTTGTCATTTTCCAAGTCATTCAGTTGACATTCACAGAGGAATTTTGATGACTTTCTTTTTTTCTTAAGAAACAAAAAAAGGTATCTACACAACACACTTGCCTTTCTAAGACACACATGATTTTTGGCTAGGGTAGAAAAACATTCAAATTCTGATTACCTCTACAAGGTACAAGGGTTTCAAATGAATGAATGAGTAACAAGAACAAGGCTCTTATAACTTAAAATGCTTTTGCTACAAACTGATGTGGACTGTAGAAAGACTTGCCTATGAATATACATGATCTAGTTGATCTGATTAATGTTTTGCTGAAGAATCATGGAAGCACAGCCCAGACTAAAAGTGTATATGGGTTGTATGCACCATACTCTTCGGCATGGAGGGGCACTGCTTCAGCCAGTCACAGAACTGAAGCCTGAAAACACTTTTTCCAAGAAAATCCATTCAAAATGTCCTATAAACACAATGAAGTCTGGAGTTTAACAATGAAAATAGAAAGCAAAAAAAAAGAATCTGAAACCTTATCTTGACCTCAATTTTATATCCAGTACCCAATTTCACACAAAACTCGGACTGGAAAACATTCAGACTCCAACAAGTCAGAATCCAGTTTTGCCTATGAGACAGCAGCACAGGTCAAATAAAAATTAAACTCAAGTATAGTCAACACTACGCAAGATAGTATGCAAAAAATGTCTAATTCACTTTCCAAACCATTTCAAGATGAATCATGTGGCATTTTTTAAAGGTTTTTGTTCTGTACTTGCAATGCATCTGCTAATGGACACTCTGAATCACAAAACAGGTATCAAAAAGTAAAATTAATTTTTGTTACCTCTGTTTGTGATAGCTCTCCTTGCTATTAATTTCATGTTATAATAGAATTTCCTTGAAAAAGCTGAGTATTGTTTGAGTTCATGGGCTAAATACTTTTACAATCTATTTTTGTTACGCTGCTTTGAGGCTGGACCAAACCAAAGGATAACAGTCTTGTACCAATTGACAATGAAAATTTAGATTACAAACAATACAAGTGAAGTTAACATAGTTCAAGGTTAATAATAGACTACAATTCACAGACATTTATTACAGGAACTGAGTTGACACAATAGATAAAA